>NC_056726.1:1780765308-1780985308 GCF_019279795.1 Protopterus annectens | reverse complement strand
AGGTGGTGGGTTTCACAGCCCGAACACTAAGGGGAAGCACTGCTCCAGATACAGACAGATTTACAAATGCAGTCTATAAGCACCTACACGGATGTATGGATAGTGCCATCATTGGTAAGCCAAGACTCACTCCTCCTAGACAAGGTCTGGTGGACCTCTGCAATAAACAGGCTATACTACAGATAGGACAGTGTTTCAGACACACAGCAAATCTCATGAAGGGCAGACATCCGTGACCACTATTAGTATGATACGTAGGTCCCTCATGACATCATCCAAGGCTAACATCAGCAGGAGAATACGCAAGGATTCGAAAGATAACCACAAAGCCTTCTTTGGCTATGTCAAGGATCTATGTGGTGACACACAGATTTGCACCATGCCAGTGAAATCTAGCGCAAAATATGCTGACCCTACTGATATCGCTAACATCCTTGCAGATACATTCAGTGCATACTTCACCTCCTAAAGAGCCCACAACACTACCTGAAAGGTACAGTATCCCAACCATCAGAAACACACAGGTGGAAATGGCCCTCTCTAACAACAGAACACAGGGTCAATGGAGGCAGATGTTGACCCAGACTGCATCTTGCAAACTGTACAAGATAACCCGCCCCCCACCTAATTATGCATTCCTACCTCAGCCTCTCCACAGGCTACATGCCCATACAATGGTGCATGGCAATGGTTATTCCACTCCATCACGAGGAAATCACAACTGACCACGGTAACTACCACCCCATAAGCCTGCCTAGCCTGGTCTGCAATGGTATGGTTTGCATCCTCATGACACTCATTAACAATGACATTGGAAACCTTCGGACACGTGACCCAACCCAGGTCAGCTTGGTTGACTGCAGTTCATGCCTACTGAACCTATTTGACATTTTCATACAGTTACAAAGACATTAGATGACAGGGGAGGTGGTTCACACATACTACCTGGACCTCACCAAGGCTTTTGACACCATGCCCTACTCAGGTATTATTGATAAACACACCAGCCTGTACATTCACCCATAAATCACAGGTTGGGTTGCCAACGGGCTTACACACACAACCCACATGGTATGACTAGTGGTCTCGAGGTCCAACTCTTGAACAGTAATGACTGTTGTCCCACAGGACTCAGTCCTGGGAGCCCTACTGTTTGGCATATATGTCTCAGATGTACAGGCAAACACAGATGGACTATGGCAGACCATGTTTTGCAATGACTGCAAACTGGGAGCCATGACTGATAGTCCAGCTGACACGGACATCCCTCAGGGTGCCTCACAGAGAATGTCACAGGGTGCCAATGACACGGCCTCCAGCCAAGTGCCACTAACTGCATGGTCATTCGATTGTGGAATTGGCGCCCACATATTAACACATGAGCGGCAGCCACTTTAATACAGATGAGGTAATGGGGTATCTGGGGACTAAGGTAGATAGTGATCTCCCCTGTGACAATCATATCTCCACAGTAGTTAGGACATCCTTCTATGCAGACCATCTGACTACTAAAGGAATCCCATCTAGACATACTGGGGTTATAGTGCCCCTTTACTCATCACTCATTAGTCCCATCATAGGGTATAATAATCCATGTGGGATGTACCTCATTGGACATGTCCAACAGCTGGGGGGTCCACAAATGCACCTCACCAAGGGGAATACTGGCCTCCAACATATGGCCTATGCAGCTGGACTGAATAAACTCCTGCTTTACTCAGTGGCATCTCGTTTACCCAGAGATGATCTCCACGGACCAACACAGCCATGTCGAACTCTGGCTTGATGGATATGCTCCACCTATGGGAATCCATGTCACAGTGAGCCACACACTGTAGTGAGCTGACCTTGCCACAACAATAACCGGAAGATGTTGGAGGGACAGCTTCCTGTCACAGACACTCCCCATACTTTGGAACAACATCCCTAACTACATTTTACAGAGCCCCTCACTAACACTCTGCAAGAGAAACCTTGAAGGGTGGATGGGGAACAGTAGATGCACCCCAGGGATCCCGCCATTGGCTCTGCTCCACAGAGGGATGGTTAATGACTCAATGGGGTGGCAATCGCTGACACGTTTTGGCTGGCCTTATGAATGACCTCTGGCAGTTGGCCAAGTACCCACCTATGAATCTATACATATGGTATCTGCATATGCTGACAGCTTAGTTTACTGTTCAGGTGTTGACTTACCTTGTGCCACTGGCGGTTGTGTGTGCAATAGTTGAGGGCTTCCTATGTTGGATGCACACAGTAGACTGCCTATACATGACAATTTACAGGTAATCTTGTGTGTGTGCCATCCATTTTTACTGTGTGTGCAGGTGGAGAAAGGTGTCAGTCCCTAGGTGCCTACACTGTCAGTGTGTGTGCTATACGTTCCCTCTTTGCCAAGGCATGGGCATACTGGGCACACCTCAATCTGCCTACTGGGGCCGGCTCAGGGTGTTCGTGGTCTGAGTACCTCTGTGCCTGTTGGGCCCTTGGCAATGGTGGTGGGCTATGAGGGCCTTCACCATTCTTTTCCTGCTGCAGTGGCTTTCGCAGGACCATATTGTGTAGCATGGTACACACTATGAAGATGTGGGCACACGTGCCTGGAGAGTACTGCAAGGCTCCACCAGATATGTCCTAGCAATGGAACCATGATTTCAGCATCCCAAACACATAATCTATGATGATTCTGGTTTGTGTGTGTGCCTCATTATGGCATTCCTGCATGGGTGTGTGTGCATTTCTTATGGAAGTCATTATCCACAGTTCCAGTGCATAGCCAGCATCCCCCACCAGGTGGTCATTTGGGATGTCCCCCCTGGCAAATAACTGATACAGCTGTGAGGCATGCCAGATGTGGAAGTTGCAATAGCTTCCAGGGCTGCCAGCACACACATCCATGATAATGCCCTGGGCAGTGCACATGACCTGGCAGTTGATGGAGGGGTATCCCTTGTGGTTCATGTAATGCCTCCCCTGCTCACCGGGTGGTGACTTGATGTGTATGTGCATGCAGTCTATTGCACCCAGTACCTCCGGGTATTCTGCCATATGGTGGAAGAGATGCATATTGCTGGCCAACTCCTCCTGCATTCGGGGGAAGTATATGTACTCATTGGCATGTGGTAACATGGCATCCAGGAACTGGTGTAGTACCCTGGATGCTGATGCCTGTGAGATACCCATGATATCCCCAGTTGGTCTTTGAAAGGTACCTGTAGCTAGTATTTCCAGGCTTACACATACCTTTGTATCCACTGGGATGGGTTCCCCTCTGTTTCTTCTGGCTCTGAGGAGTGGCTGGCACAGTTCCACAAGTTGCTATAGCGTGTCCCTGTCCACCCTGTAATGTTCTACTATTTCCAGATCATGTAGCCCCTGGCAGGTTAGCCTGGGTCTGAACACTCTCCTCCTCCTCTGGTGCCTGCGGTGATTGTGTGCATCATCCTCCACATCACCTTCAGTCTTCAACACATGCTGGTGGATCAAAACTATGGCAGCCCCTAACATGTACATAATAAAAGTTCCCCGTCTGTATACACCACTGGTGCAGAGTGTATGGGAATACACAAATGTGTGTGTGGTGCTTTCACACTTTATAGTATTGTGCTATGGATGCTGCTGATGTAAGTGGGTGTGTATGAACTATTCCAGCTACTGCATGTCTTAATTATGGGTTTTGCAATGAGTACTGCAAGTGTGGAGCCTTTACTGTGGAGATCTACTTGCCTACCTTGTTTATTCTGTTGCCGTTTAATTCACTTTTAGGCCTGGATCCCCTCCCATTATCAGGCATGCATCCACCGGCTGTCTTTCTTGTTTTGTACTTTCCCTACCCAGTCATGGTGAATTGTGCCTTGTAGCTGATATACTGCATATCGCCTTTGTTCTGCTTTGACACTTTGCTGTTTTCTTTGCAGTACAGCCCCTCCCCTTCCCTGTTCTGCAGGTAGCTGCTTGCAGCCTTGTTAGCTGTTGTCAATGGCCTACTGTAGGCTCCTAGGTGTTAATTAATCATTTGTACTCCAATTTCACTGCTGCAGCATTTCTTTATTTCTTTCCTATATCCTTCCTGTTTCAGCTGTGGTGCGCGACGCGCATACCCGTTTACTGGGTTTACTCACATTTTCATCTCCATTCACATGTATACTCGGTTACTTTGTGTACTCTCAGCTAAGCATAGCTATGGGCAATTTGACACAGCCTATCCTGTAGCTTTGCCTAGCTAGGGGCAGGCCAGTTTATCAATGCTCCAATGTGCTTACAGCAATGGCAACACACCCCTCTCTTGATGTCATCTTTATCTCAAGGGCACACCTCGGTGTTATAACGCTACACTGTGAGGTGCATCCTTACACCAGCGGGGAATCTGCGATTCACTATTACTCCTCTCATTTGCATTGCATTGCCAACTAATTCCTAGCTACTGCGCATAACACTGTCACTGCCCCTTAGCAACCCTTGCGCCATGAGTATGGTGTAGCATGCTTGACATTGACTATTATGGGGAATTGTGTTATGTGTTTCATTGCAGTTTTATTCTATATTTTTATATATTCCTTGTGATCCCCTTTGCACACCGCTGCCCTGCGCTTCCATGTCACGATAGTGTGACTATATATATTAAATGTTAATTTTATATTTTGTACATGTTTTTTTTATGCCAGTGGCTATATATTTAGCCATTGGCATATATTAACATTATAATACATGTGTTTGGTCTGCTGTCATGGCTCCGATTTTGTTTGAAAAAATGTAAACCATTTTCTACAGTTTACATTTCTGCTTGCTTACCTACCGCGGTGGTGGTGCTGCGGTAGCATTGTTGCCTCACAGTAAGACGCTGTCCGGTTCGATTCTCAGCTAGAGTGTCTTCTGCGTGGAGACATGCGTGAATGGGTGTACCCTCGTTGAAGGTTGTGCGTCAGGCTTGGCAAGCTGGTACGTAAAAATCAACTGCCAATCATTAGCGGACCGGAGTTCCACTGTGGCGAACCCTAATCGGGAAAAGCTGGAAGACACAAACAAACAAACAAACATTTCTGCTTTCTTACACTATGCCTGCACGACTTCCTGAATCACTACATACCTTAATTTGCATGCTACACTGCTGTACATGGGGTAATTAGCATACAAGGTTTAGGAGTTGTGTGGGCATAGCGTACGCTGGTATTGCACATGGAAACAGCTTGTACCTGAATCGCTTGGCGGCCATATTTGCCGACGCTATGCCTGCACCTGGCGCAAGCTTCATGAATCCTGGGGGTTGTCTAATATACATATTGAACTACTAACAGCTGTATCAGAATATATAGATAGGGATATCTGTCTGTTGCAAGCTGGCAGCATACTTTAAAGATACAACTTATTATAAATGCATACAAAGCTTTATTTTGCACATGAATGAAATCTGCTGCAAAATATGCAAAGGTAGGGACTTTGATCTGAGGCATAACTGAAGGCTTTCTTTAATAATTTAATGTTCTTCATTTAGGCACTTAATTCATTTAGTTTATTGGTAAGTATAATTGTATTTGCTGCTAATAAAAAGTGTATAGTAAAGAAATGACAGAAATATATGAAAGATGAAGGGGATATGAAGATTACAAACAGAAATAAATGGAGAACTGTAAGGATCTGAGAGTGTAGGTAGAGATAGATGTATGCCAAAAACATAATGCAGCACAACTCATCTGGCAAATGACAAGGTGATGTGACAGCTAAACTACTGTCATATTGACAAGCTGTTAGCCAGCATCTTTCATGTTACTGGACACTGGGTATCATTTTCTATCTGTTATCTGGTGATAATAACTCTATGAACATTTTCCATTCACACACTGCATTGCACCTCTTGAATGAGTTCAACATTGACAAGAGATTTCACTTTCATTACATGCAATTTCCACAGGTCTTTTTCTAACAGAAAGTGGTTTAAGTGAAAGGACTGCATTGTCTGAGCAGGCATTTTATGCAGCTTATATGGCTCTATACAAACATTCATAAAAGGGTGTAGAGATAGAAACACTCTCACATTTGTAATTAAAATGATATGTACTCATTTCATCCACTCCCCAGAAAGTGTGACTACTCTTTTGAACCATGAATGGACATCACAGATTGGGTTATTACATTCCTCAAAAAAAATCTCGTAATGTGAAATCCAGGTGACAGCAGAAACATTGAAGCTAACTGCACGGTGCATTGGAAATGGTCTCTGCGCCCCTTAGTGTGACACTAAGAAGCTCACCCATGCAGTCCACCCCCCAGCTCCATATACACATACACAGACACATTATTGTGACAGATGTTTTCTAGCACCTTCTTCTTTGATGTGATGGTCTAAAGAAATAGATGTATTGTAACTTCAGTATTAAGAAAAGTTATAGGATTGTGTCTCCAAAATGAAACATGTTTCTAACTTGAGCAATGTTCAGAATTGTCTTAGATTTTCAGAGTACTCATTTTATACCCATATCATGAGCAGAAATTGTAAAAACTGTGTATAACTTGTTCTTAGTGTGATATTTTGAACAAACGTGAAAAATCTTTTAAAAAATCAAGCAAAAATTGTCTTGAAACTGGAAATTAAATCTGTAGTTATTAAAAACCCAGCACAAGTGTTCAAAAGTGCTTGTCACAAAGATGTCCTAAAAAGGCAGAACGCCTAACCTAGTCTATAATAACACTTGTAAATAGCAAATAAAAAGGCATTTGGGTGTGTGGCATTTAAGCAAAGATGTCTGTACCTCTCGTTACTCCAGTGCAAATGGCAACATCTCTGCCTCCAAAACTACCATCAAAGACAAAATCTAGTACACCTATTCTTAACATTAGTCTTGGGTACAAGATAAAATGACTAAAGGAAGATAATCTTTTTCCAGTTTGTTATCTCTATCTTATGTTGATTACTAGGCTAATGACTCTAGAGGGGCTTTTTAATGCTATCCATGCTTCCCAAGATGGGGATCAAACCCATATCCATTATACCAATCCATCAATGATTAATATTGTGGGCAGAAATGTAGTGAGAGTGTTGAAATGATCAGTTATATTCATTCATATTCTGTAATTTATTTCAGAGACATTTAACACAACTTGAAACATTGTTTCATGTTGACTGATTAACAAAGCTACAATGTTACATGGTGTTAGTTTTACTTTAATATTCCCTTACTTTGTAGAGTTTAAAATACTTGTTTTCATAAACAGCAGACGATCTCTCTTCAGGAAAGTCTTTTACAACAGTATTTATACCATCTGGGCTTTAACTTATATCAGTTGTCATCTTGTCATCCAGTTTTTGAATCAATTAAATCCCCCCATGTATAGGCTCATAGGTTCAGAGGTAAGTACTAGGCTATCTGCCCAGGGGCATTTATAAGCCTAGCCACAGAGTGATGGCTTTTGCCTCCCCATTAGATTAGTAACCTGGGTCTCTGTCTAACAGGGCTCCTGAAGTGATTCCAGAGTAGAACTTACGATTACACATCCACTCATCAAGATTTCTCTTGAAGAGGGTCAGAGAGGAGCTCTGTTAAATATGGATTGGGATTCCAGAGTGAGGGGAGTCGCTGGGACAGGAATCTATCCCTCCAGTATGTTCTGTTTATTGTTGTGCATAGGTTCAAGTCGCTAGAACGAGTGGTTCTGAGGGATCTCGTTTTTTTGAGGTGAAGCATGTCCATTAGTTCAGGGTTTGACATGGCCCTATAGGTCAGGCATAGGTCACCTCTGAGCAGATGGTAAGTGACTGGGAAGAGCTGGAGCTTTTTTAGTCGTGCTTCATAGGGTAACTGTTTAAGGCCCTTAATCCTCTTAGTGAAGTACTTCTGTGGTCTTTCTAGTTGTTGCAGGTGTCTAGTGAGGTACATCCCAAATGGGGCACTGTACTCTATTATGAGCCTAATAAGTGAGGAGTAAAGGGGCACAATCACCTCCTTGGATCTGGATGAGAAACCCTTTGTGATCAGGTGTGCCACATAGAAGGATTTCCTGACCGTTTTGGCTATATGGTTCTCAAAGGAGAGCATGCTATCTACTTGGGTACCCAGGTCCCTAATTACTTCTTCTGTACTTAGTGGATTCTCATCTATGTGATAGTTTGTAGGTACTTTGTTTTTCCCAAATGGGATTACTATGCATTTTTTGGCATTTAGCTTGAGGCCGTGACTTTGACACCAGGTGTTTGTCTCTGAGAGACCCTTTTGCAGGATGTCTGTGTCAGCTGGAGAGTCAATTATTGCACCCAGTTTACAGTCATCTGCGAATGTGGTTAGCCACAGTCCCTCTGCATTTGCCTGTACTTCAGAGAAATATATACCGAACAGGAGGGGTCCCAGGACTGATCCCTGTGGGACTCCGCTTGTGACTGGTTTAGAATCAGACATGGAGCCTGCCACTCTTACCGTGTGGGTTCTGTCTGAGAGCCAATTAGCAACCCATCTCGTGACATGGGGGTTGATATTTAAGCTTGTGAGTTTGTCTATGATTCCTGAGTGTGGGATGGTGTAGAATGCCTTAGCGAGGTCCAGATATGCTGTGTGGACCACCTTCCCTTTATCTATGGCCTTGGTGACTGTTTTGAAGAAGTCGACCAAGTTCAGGAGGTAAGATCTGCCTTTAACAAAGCTGAACTGGGTGGGGTCCAGTGTCTGGAGGTTCCCAATGTCCCTGTTAATGAGCTCCATGACAATGCATTCCATGGCTTTGCAGACCAAGCTAGTCAAGCTTATAGGGCGAGAGTTCCCAGGGTCAGTTGTGGCACCACCTGGAGTGGTACAACTGTTGCTGTACACCATTCTTTGGGTACATAGCCTGTAGAGAGGCTGAGTTTGAATAGTGTTTTGAGATGGGGAGGTTAGTTTATTTTGAAGCTCGTGTAAGACACAACCTGGGATACCATCTGGTCCCATTGATGCTGTGTTTTTGGCCTTTGCAATGGCTGTCTTTACTTGTGTGTCTAAGATATCTGGAGTGCCACATTCTACTGGGATGGGTGCTAGCCCCTTTGGTGGAGAGGGGGGGGGTGAAGTTTGCACTGAACATGTCAGTCAGGATGTTGGCAATGTCTGTTGGTTCAGTGTATTTATGGCCATTATGCACTAGCTCGGAGCATATCTGAGAGTTTTCCCCTAGTCTCTTGACATAGTTAAAGAAGGCCTTGTGCTTATCCTTAGAGTTATTGGCTATTTTTCTTTTGAAGTTGGCCTTGGATGATTTAATGAGGGAGCGCAGTTTTTTTACTGATGTTAGTCAGAGATGCCTTCTTACTTTGGGATTTTGTTCTATCTTGTAGGAGTTTCCTCCTTCTGTAGTAAAGTTTATTTATGGCCAGGGTCCACCAGACTGGCTTCCTTTTCTTTGAGGAGTTGGACTTGGTTTTACTTGGGATGGCTCGGTCCATGCATTCTTGAAGGTGTTCATAAAATGCACTTGTAAAGGATTCTGCCGATGGGTCATCATTTTCCATTTGATTGGGATCTTTGAAACTTCCCACCTTGGTCTTGAGGAGTGTGAAGATGGCTTTAGAGAAGTTTTTTTACCTTGATTTCCTTGACTGTGGGGGGGGGGGGGTGGTCGGGATGTAGATGTCCAGTGTGATTAGTTTGTGATCTGATCTTACCAATGACGAGTTTACCTCAGGTGTGGAACATAGGTTCCCCATGTTGGTGATGACCAGGTCCAGTATGTTGTCACCTCTTGTGGGAGTTGTGACCAGCTGTTCCAGGGCGTTTGAGTTTATAAACTCAAGGAAGCACTGGGCTAGGGCATTTGAGCTTGAGTAGTTTTCCCAGTCAATGTTTTGATAGTTGAAGTCACCCAGTAGCATGGTGTTGGGTAGAATCTTCATACTTTCTAATGTTCTCAGGAATGCTGCGTAGTTTTCCCAGTCAATGTTTTGATAGTTGAAGTCACCCAGTAGCATGGCATTGGGTAGAATCTTCATACTTTCTAATGTTCTCAGGAATGCTGCATGAGGGTCCTGAGACAAGGTGGGAGATCTGTAGCAAGCTATAAATTGAACAGTCAATTTACCCACTGTCAATTGCACTTGGATGGTCTCAGATTCTGTGTGCCGTGCTACTAGCCTAGAGGAGTGGGTGTTCTTGATGAATATGGATACACACCCTCCTTTTGTGTTCCGGTCCTGGTTTTGGGACCTAAAGGTATGGTAGGAGTTATAGCCTGGTACTGCTGGAGTGCTCCCTGGAGCCTTGAACCACGTTTCTGTCACTGCACATACGTTGATTTCTTCCATACTAAGGAAAGGCTCGAGTGCGTCATTTTGAGGTTTAGACTTTTGGCATTGAGCAGCATTACCCTCAGTTTTTGTTTATTATTGTTGTTTATGGAGGCGGGTTTGTCTTTTGAGCCTTGCCTAAAAAAGGCAGTATTGGGGTGGCAAGAGCCTTGGCCAGTATTCGAAAGCCCAGGGGTGACAGGTGCAAGCCATCTCTGGTGAAGCAACATGGCTTGTCAACCATGTCGTCCCAGGCTGACAAGTAATGGATCCCTTTGAATGACACCAGTTGTTTAACCAATTGTTGAAACTGATAATTTTTTCTTCGTATGCTGGCATCATTTTGGGTGAGGGCAGGATGCTACTTAGAGTCAGAGTCATACCAGCCTGGGCTACATGCTCGGAGAGCTCCTCAATGTCTCTTTTCATGTAGTCCAGGTAGGTATGTCTCAGGTCATTTACGCCAACATGTGCAATGACAGAGTCATATCTGTACTTGTTGTGGAGTGACCTGAGTGCATGTGTTATGTGGCAGATTCTGGCACCCAACAGGCAACTTACGGTAACCTTCTCCTTGTTCAGTCTAGTGAGTGGGACGTCTGTGTGTCTGACGATAGAATCACCAATTACTAGTGTGTTAGGTGTGCTATTTAGCCTTAGGGGCTGTATTTGCTTGGCACACTGACGTTGTGATGTATGTGTTACCTGGTTTCTGTTGTGAGGTGGGGGTTGCTTGGGTGTATGCTTAGGAGGTCTCTGTTGTTTAGGCAGTTTCTTATTTAGAACCTCCGAGTATGTTTTTGCGTGTTTCTGAGAGTTGTTTGCTGGTGCAGCTATGGCTGGTCTATGTGAGTCTGGTAATTTGGTGCTAGTGTTTCCCTTCTCCTTGTGACTGGATGATCCAGTTGTGGGTTGAGAGAGCTTAGCCTCCAGCTTGGCTGTGTAGCTGCATCTCTCACATATGTTTGTGTTGGTTGGGAGGAGGAGGGGGTTGTCTGTGTACATGAGGCAATTGTAACATTGCCTCAGGATGCCCAGATTCACCAGCTGGACCGGAGAGTCCACCTGAAGCTGTCCCTTGAACATGCCTGAATAGATGGTTTGGACTGTATTGCTGATTGGATGAGTAAAGAGCCTTATACTTCCTGAGTATAGGGCTGAAGTGCCAGCTGTAAGCTAGTGCTAGTTTTAGTGAGTTTTAGTAAGTGCCGGTCTTAAAATGCCTTATTTCTAGTGCTGGGTTGAAGTGTATCAAGTTTCAAGGGAAAAACTGAAGTGCAGACTTCGTGGAGCCTGGAATACTTTAACCGCAGATAAATAGCACTGCACAGTGCACAAACCCGCGTAAAACCGTGCTAAGCAGTTTTTATACTAGGGAGATTAAAAGGATAGAAATTAGCCCAAAATGGCCAATGAGCTACACGTTGCTGGGCTGGGACCACTCCTACAGGGACAGATAGGCTGCTCAGAGTTCACTCTCTCACAGTGAACAAGGAAGCCACCTAATTATTCAAGTATGATATGGGCAACACAGGAACCTTTACCACAGTCCTGGATTCAGCAAAGCCTGAAAACTGGACTAGACTAGTTCAGAAAGGCGGGAAAACAAGGAGTTTTTTTGTGTTTTTTTTTTCAGAAACAACAGAAATGCAGAGCTTAAATTACTTTAAATACACAGAGGAGGCTAGCACCTATGAAACTAATATCTACCTTACACAGGGACTTGTGAGAATAAAGGTGAGCCCCTTAAATTACAACATTGCCAAGTACTATTTTTGCTGCTCTAAAACTTTTATTTGACTGCATTTTCAAACAAAACTGCCAGTAGTTTCATGAGTCATTTTTGACCAATAACTTTCAGCAATAATTGCGCTACAACATTTTTGTTTTCTTAGTGAAAGAAAATAGGCTTATACCCCGATTGAGGGAATTTTTATCTTTATGTAATAAACTTTTTATTAAGGTTGGTTAATAATCAGGCTGTGAGAGACAAACTGGTCCTAAAGACTTTCCCTGACTGTTAGTTTCTGTCTTGGAGCTGCATAATGTTCTTAATTGTGAACAGTATGAAAGATGTAATAAGGCTGTTAACATAAGACCTAAATCACTGTTGTTATTACACAGCAGTACAGCCAAGTCTTGGGAAATTTATTTTATTTATTTATTTAACATTTGTTAACCGGGAAAGTCTGACTTGGAACAAAGCCAATTTTCAGCTGAGGCTGATAAAGGTGGGTTATTTAAATGACAGATAATAAATTGACATAAATGGAAGTTAGGAATGAAAAACATAAAACATTCCAGTTCTAATGACAATCTTTTCAAAGCTTCCTCAACAAAAAATGCAGCCTGCCAAAAAAATAAAACAACCAATACCAGTGCTAACTACAGGGGATACGAAAATGAAATCTCATTTTACTTAATGTAGGTCATGCATGAATCGGTCAAGGAAAAGAAAATGGTCACCGTCAAAGTAATTTCTTCCAATACACTGAGGAATCTAAAAATGAAAAATCATATTTGAATAAGATAATCCATAGAAAAGGAAAGATATGTGCTTTTATATAAAAATGCTGTGTTTAAAATGGTAAATAAGCATTTCACTATGTCATGATATTGTTAGTATATAAGCTGCTATGGGTATCAGTGCCACTTTAGTAATACACATTTTCAATGCATTGACAGTGAGTAGTACAGAGTGTTGCAGAAAGTGACTTAAGCACATGGCCAACAGCAGGCATAACTCCATTGTGAAGAACCTAGGCTGGGATTGAGATCAGTCCATTTGATCCACTGGTCTAGCCTGGACAAAACATTTTATTTTAATAAGTACATTCCCTGTAGTTAACAAGATTCCTCCATCCATCCACCCATCCATCCATCACCCCTTTTTTCCCATTTTAGCACATGGAGTCAGGGTGTCACATCAATAGTGACTATCACCTGGAACCAATGTTCACACCACCTGGTATCTACCTATCTATCCCTGTTACTACCTCCTCAGAGATGAATAGGTCACCTTTACCACTGTCTTCTTCAGTTTCATTTTGCTTTTTACTTATCAGTAAGCATTAAATTTGCCTGCTACACATTTAACTGTAAACACAGAACATTTCAAAATGGAGCAATCATGGGGAGCACCCACAGATGCTAGAACTAGTCCTTCAGAGTGTTCCATCCACCCACAACCCATTTTCCTATTTTTGCACATGGGGCTAGGGTGTCACATCAACAGTAACAATCATCTTGCAGTCAGTGTTCACACTACCAGGTGGCTAGCTCTGCCATAGTTGGTCTTCTATACTACACACACACAGAAGCACACTCATGTCTTTTAGGTGTGTCCAGTATACCTACTGCATGCCTTTGGGACATGGAAAGAAACCAGAACTCTTGCAAACACAGGGAGGACATGAAGATTCTGCACAGAAGGCACTCCAGCTGAGAATAAAAGTGGAGAATATCTTGCCATGAAGAGACAATGCCACCTGCTGCATCACTATGATATGCCTGATTAATTATACAAGGAAACATTTACATGTTCAAGATGAAATGTTAAGAGACTTTAGTGAAGCGTGTTTGAGAGAGGAATACCAGACGTCTCAAACCAGTAATACCCTAAACACCGGGTACTTTGTACCTATTGTCTTTATGCAGTGGGGTGACTGCAAGAAAAACATGTAACATTCTAACTGGTGCCACTATAAAACCGGTTAACACAGAAGAAACAAAACAGAATGTTTAAATGTATATGTAAATATTGCTAATTAAGATGTCCATAAGTTTTTTTTAAGTCAAAAATTCTAAAAAGAACAAAAAGCTGTAAACAAATACAAGCCCAACATCGAAAACTTGTAATAAACAGCAGAATGACTTGCTATATGGCATTATTTTTCAACATAAATAATACAGTTATAACAAACAAATAATATTAATTAGCATTAATGAAAACAAAGAAGCAAAATCAAAGTTCTCACAAACAGCATTGATAAGAAAACCTTAATTTTATTTATTTTCACTTTGTTGAAGAGGTTAGACCTACTAGACAAGTGGTCTCTTTTCAGGAAAGACTCAAGGTGGTATCCATTCTAACTAGGGAAAATTTGTCCAGGACACCAGAGAACTTCCCTATTCTTTTTGATAAGTGCTGTGGGTTATTTATATCTACCTGAGCTAACACGTCCTCAGGAGTCAGTTTAACATTTTTATCTGAAAGACAGCATACTCATGAGTGCAGTATCCCCCTTATGTTGCACTGCAGTATTAGTACTGGAAAATTAATCCAACTACCATATGTGAGAATACAACCCACAAACTTCTGCATCGAAGGCAAGTGCACTAACTGTCGAGCTAACAAGACTTCATGTAACCGCATTCAGGTGCTCCAAATACATACCAAGTTCAGTTTGTAAACATGGTTCATTCTGTAAACACCATGCTAAGATACAAGTGATGCAAAAAATCATCACAAATCAAAATGTGTGGTACAAATGTGGTGATCAACACATATACATTGTATGCACATGGAGCACATGTACAGTAAATTAACATATAAATAGTAGTACCCAATTCACAAGTAAGGATTATATGTAACAGACCACAAAGAATGACACAAGCATAGTAAGAAGCAACACATTAGGACTTCTGTTGTTTGCAGTGCATTGTAACTTAGCTATAATATAGAAAATGCTTGGCACAGCATCTGTCGGTAGGCAACAGCAATTCAACAAATATGTTGTAAACAACCACACTAGTACTGTATGTGTCTGTTGTATGCTGCACTAAGCAGGCAAGAGGAAATTGACAGCTACTGGAAGAACACCAGCACTCTAAGCCAACTGAGCAACATGTGGAAGGCCGCCAACGTGCATTTAACCTTGCAAAATCCAATAGTCCACCTGACTAGGTTCTAAACTACAGTGCAAATATTAGCTAAGAGGAGCATTTCAAACATATGAGTGGCCACTATCTGAATATCAAAAGCTTCTACCAACTGCATATGGCAGTAGAACCTTGTTATACTGAAGTAATACATATATAAGCACCTGCAGATGCCCTTCACACAGCTAAGTGGGTACTAGTGATGAGGGTATTTAACACAGTGCCAAGAATAAGTGGCATAATCCGTATTATTGACAGTACAACACAAATTTATTTATTTATTTTTATTTATTTATTTGCATTTGTTTAACCAGGATAGAACCCGTTTTCAATGGAGTCCTGGGGAGAAAAGCTCCACATACAGATTACACAAGGATGAGGATATACATATGCATTACATTTGAGTTAAACTTTGTACAATGCATGTGATTAAACATGTAGAGAGAGCTAAAAAACACAGGTTATACGGGCTATGCTCTCTCTCTCTCTCTCTCTCTATATATATATATATATATATTTTTTTTTTTTTTTTTTTTTTTTTTTTTGAGGAGAGTCAGTTCATATGCTGGTAGTAATTCCATTATGTGTGTCAGGCTGAAAGAGTGGGGATGTCAGCATGAGCCACAACAGATGCCATTTATTTATCCAAGGCATTTGCAACCATATGCAGGGTGTATCAGAGATCTATGTGCAAAATACTCTGGAGGATCCCATATTGCCCATATATAGCTTTTCTCATGACTACACCATACTTTTAAGACAATGCTTTTCCACAGCAATGCGTCATAAGCCTTTCAAGGTATCTCTGGAGCCTAGGCTCTAGACACTTATGCACATACCAAGATGTAAGTGAGGAAGCATACAAAGAACACATTGTTATATGCAGATTATTACTGAGCTTGTATTTGGATAACGACAAATTTTGCTTTTGATGTATGAATGACCAGCAAAATATCTATGGCATGCTACAACAGCCTGCACAATATGACTATATAACCCAGCAAAAACACTGCAGCACATACCTTTGGTAGGTACATCTTCTGTTGTACAGTCTCCAGGCCATATTTACTGGACAGACAACAAAAATAAACGTGCACTTTTCTGTTGTATATTAGGAATGCATAACAGAGTACTGAAGGGCCCACAGGTTGTGGACAGAATTAATGAGTACTACATGAATATTTTGTGCAAGTTAATGAATGTACCATTGCCTACTCATTTAGATATAACTGAGGCACAGGAATTAATAAATGTGCTATTATGTTGCAGGTGATGAAGCAACATAACAGAACAGAAAGACCCAAAGTTAGGTGAATAGAAGGCTTAATGAATGCCACCAGGAGTATATAATGTTAATGAATGGCCATTGTCATTGCTCAGTTATTGATATCACTTAAGATGTTCATGTCTTAATGATCCAAGCATGTTCCCCATTCCATTTGGTTCAACTGTGCTGCATATAGGTTGTGGTCATTAACCAACCCATAGGAATGATGCTAGCAATGGTTTGCCTAATGCCAGGTGCATGGATGTGAGCAACCACATCCACTGTGCTGTGGAATACATGGCTGTAACATTGGTGACAATTTGCAGAATAATACATGTATCTCTGTGAGCTGTTTGCATGATGCTTGTGCTGACTGTTGCAACACCTTTACTTATGGTAGACACGTCAATGCACCATGCTGCAAATGTGTTACTCCACCTTCTTATCATAATGTCCAGAAGTGTACTGTTCTATGAAATGCATCCATGCCTACTGTGCCTCCAACAGTACCTTGTATGATCATTCATACATTGCAACACGACTGTCACCTGTGGCACCATATCTGTCCTTGGATTTGTGTCCAACAATCTTTTTATAATATCTTTGTTCATTCTGCCTATATTGCTGCAGTATATCTTAGTCCATTATGCCTACACTACTGCAGCATGGCCAAACTGCTAGCTGATGTTACAGCTCAACATTTATCCAGATGACACACACACTGATTCGTGCATATAGTCATTTTATGTATATCATGCTGTTTACTTTGCTGTCTGCCTAAGTGACACTACCGTGGATTTGCTTGTCTGTCAGTGGTTTGGATGGTGCATTTATGTGTATGCAAAACCCCTGTCCCTGTCTTTCAGATAACCATGAGGAGACACAGCAATAATATTGGCATAAGGTGCTACAGGAGGTGAAAAGAGTCCTGCCACAGGAGATGGATATTGCACTGCCAGTTATGGTCCATGTCCTTCTGGTTCTGGTTGATAAGCTGCAAAGCAAAAGCAGCAACCATACAGAATAAATATTAGAAGATGTTGGAGGTGCTATTTAATTACTTATGGAGATTATGCTCTCCTGACTGTGCTAGGGAAGCTTTAGACAAACATTATTGTTGACTTTGAAACTATTTCCAGTGGACAACAGTTCATGCTCCAAAATAGACTGGACCTGCTCCCACTGACCATGGGTGCTCAGCACCCCCATACTATGAGTGCAAGTCTGAAGAACACCTTATCCCTTTCCAAAGTGACATGGTATGGGACAACAAACACATGTTTGGTGGGATGACTAAGCAGTTCATTCTTTTCAGCCCTGGACTGGACTACTCACTGCCTACAAATGTGGAGGTTGGACCTGTCACAGACCTACTGTTGCTGTGAACACCAATCCTCCCTCCCACCATGGTTTGCCCTGCAGTTCCTCCTCCAGTGCTTCTGCCATGTGTTATCACTGAGACTGGGAACATGTGATCCTTGTAATGCTGCTCCTGACAAGCCACTGGGATAATGAGCAGCACCAGAAAATGGGATCAGATGTGGTAGAGGTACAGCTGACTTACATAGTGTCTACAGATCCTGATATTGCCATGATTTCATTGTGTTGATGTTCACAATTTAATACATCACCTTCTGGGTTTTCTTTACTACCCTGTCATGCTTGGGCACCAGGAATATGTCATCTATGGTACATGATTGATAACCATTGTATACCTGCATGTGTTCTGTTGCAATATTCTGCCATTATCCCTGCTAAAATACATATATTACTATGGTTTTGAGTGCATCCTGGCATCACTCTGTGAGATTCAGGGCAGTGATTCCCTATGTGTGGTGTGATAGCCTTTACATATTATAATCTATACGACATGCATTACCCTGTGCAAGACATTCAGATGTTTTCAAGAGTGGATGTGGAGGAGGGAGGCACATTTTGTCCTTGTTTGGCTCATCTGAAACCTTCTTTACATCACCTAGGCCAAAATGTTTGCATGCTTATTACATATGCTGCTATCAGTTGAACATTCCATGCAGTCTGCCAAATGTTAAACAGTATCTGCAAAAGCTGCATCTGTGTCAGGCAGTTAGTGCTGAGAATTAAGGTGATGGACTGTTAACAAGCTAATTCCTGTGATCCAGGGGTTTGATTCCTACAGTCTCCATTTGTCTATTTAACCAGAGAGTACTTTGGAAAAACTAGGCTAGGCTCTTTAGCATTCTTCTGGACTACATGCTTATTACCATGGTCACATATTCACTGTCTGCCCATATGGCTATTTAATAGTGCCTTTCTTCCACCATGTTGTACATTGCCCATACTGTGACATTATAATTTTTGAGTTTGGCAGTACAGAGGGTCTGCTTTCTGACCTGCTGACCTAGGAATATAGTTCTCTGTGAACATGAAGGTCATCTAGTGGCTGTTACACAGATCTACCCAACATCACATATTGCTCCTCTGTCATGCTCATCATGCTCTGATTGTGGCATTTTGAGCCTTTCAGAACACCATGGATGCTGATTCATTGCTGTAATTCACTAGACAGTTTGTACTGCTTTCAGGCTTATTCTGCAGGGTCCTGTGCATTGACTCTGTGATTCCTCATATGTAATGACATGGCTATGGTGTGCCCATTATTGCATGTGCTGCTGTCTCTGAATCATCCTCTTTCCATCCTAAACACCAAAACTATTATGCTGTCCATTCATTATGCATTATGTATAAACCCAGATGTTGCCCATTCACCACAATATGAAAAGGCCACTTCTCAAGCTATCAGAAAAACATCTGTACTCAGACAATACAAAGGGTTTGGTTTCAGAAAGGGTAGCCTCACAATGCGCAGAAGGTCTAAGAAGTTGTGTTGAGTTTTTAGTCTTGGCATCTCTCTATCCAGTAAAGTGCCCTTACAAGATGATGAGGGCAGTAGCTGCTTGGATACCTCACAGGTACAGAAGTGTCTATCCTACCATTACTTCTGCATCCTCACCCAGGTCACCACAACTATGACTTTGAAGTCTACCCCAACCCCTCTTCAATAAGTAAGACATCTGTTTTTTGACAGTATATTACTTATCTCATTTTATGGCCATCCTAGGGCAAGTAACTGTGTAAGGAACCATGCAAAGGACATTACAATTGAGTCCCTGATCAGGGACAACAACAGATAATTATCCTAGTAAAGGAATGCAATCATTTCCTTCTTCTGCAAGGCATCTGGCACTATGGAATGCACTTTGGTTAGCTCTATGAGGGCAGAGGAGAGGTCAAGTAGTAACATTTTGTATTGAATGTGAATCCCAACCAAGGGAAAAACTGAAGGAATCTCTTATAAAGACTGTCAGACACAAATGTGCCAAAAAGTCTATCATGTCCAGCAATGACATCCAAGCATCCTGTGGCAGTACACATGAGAACCCTTTAGAGTCACAGTCCAGAATGTGACAGATTGCATGTGCTCAGTGAAGTTGTTGAAATGTACAGTATAAGATACCACCTAACCCTCCTTGCCAAATTAGAAACAGACTCCACATCTCCTTCGAAAAGAAGATAATCCAATCGCTCCAATAGGTTCTGTTAACATTCTGATGTAGATTTAGGTTCTTAGAGCATACACTGTTTGTACTACTATTTTTGTCTGGATAAGTAACCGGTCAAACAGGATACAGTACATCATAACTTTAAAGGTCAAACACGTCCCCATGCAAATGTCAACAAAAGTTGGAGAACAGTGAAAGGCCTTTTAGTAACTTAAAGAGTACATACCTGAGATTTTCTTTGTTATGAATAACTGGACATTTTACAAATTGAGTAATATACTGGGGAAAATACAGTCCAATGGAAGCATTATATTCTGTCATGGGGCTGTTTAGGGAGGAGTAGAAAGGTACAATAAATTCCATGAATTTGGAGGCTATACCTTTTGTAATTAGTTGTGATAGGTAGGAAGACTTCCTAATGACATGGTGGCCAAGAATGAGTATGTTGTCACCAGATGTGCTTAGGACTCTAATAACAGTATCAGATCTGAGGGAATAATTATGAATATAGTAGGTGAGGGGAAGTCATTGCTTCCCAAAGAACAGTATACTGCATTTTTTTTTTTTTGCACTGAGCATAAGGCCTTCTAGATTTGAAAAGGATGTACCATTAGAGTTCAGCTCAGTGGAATACTGAGTATTACTTCAGAGGTTCATAACACACTGCCTCATGGTGCATGGTGCTAGCAGGCCTTATGATTATCACTGGAGAAGTTAGCGTATTTGATTCATATTTGGATTTGCAGGATTTGATCTTGCTCCTGAGTTCTCTCCAGTTCGATCCTCAGCTGGGGTGCCTTCTGTGCAGAATCTGCATGTCCTCACTGTGGTCGCGTGGGTTTCCTCCAGGTGCTCCGGTTTCCTCCCACATCCCAAAGACATGCTGTAGGTGGATTGGACACTCCAAATTGGCCCTAGGCATGAGTGTGTGCATGTGTGTGCCTTCCGTGGAAGGTTGGGTGCCGGGCTGATGACACCGTAAAACTCCACTGTCAATTATAAGTGGGCAGGTGATCCACTGTGGCGACCCCTAACCGGGAAATGCTGAAAGAAGAAGATGAAGATCTTGCTCCTGGGTTCTTTCCAGATCTTTATGATAGTACCCTTAGAAAGGGGGGGGGTTGAGTGTATTTCTTAAAGATAAGAGTATTTTTTCTTTTATTGAAGAGTTTGCTGATAATAGGATTTCACAGTAGAGGCTTATTCTTAAATTTGCCATTATACTTGTGGTGGATAAGGATAGATGCCTCAGTTAAGGAATCCAGATGGGAGTAAGAGTCTGTGGTGTAAGTGGCTGTTTTCATTACTGGGTCTCCTATGGGGAAGAGCTTTTAAATTTCATTAGGTCATCTGAGAATGATAGCTGAATATCCTTAGAACAATCTCAGAATGCCATGGAAATGGTGGTTGTAGTCTTGTGTTAGGTTCTCAGGGAAAATGTGACTCTCTGGTTGTCTGAATTGATCACAGAGGAGAAGACTTTAAGTGTGGAGCAGATAGCTGCTAAATTAGGAGAAGGTCAAGGAGATTGGAGTCCCTAGTAGGAGGACATGCTATTTGTTCTAGGGATTTGTCATTAAATAAGCTGATGAAACTACATATTTGGTAGTGGTAGTGGTGTATTCACCAATTTATGGCTGGGTAGTTGAAAATGCTTGGGAAAGTTGCATTTGGTCCAATAGTAAAGGACTCATGTTGGTTTAGGCAGACATCATGGGTAGAGGAAGTGTTTTACAACACTGAAACCAGGTTTCAGAAATTTCACAAATGTGTATGTACTCAAGAGTCAGAATGGCATCAAGGTTAGATACTTTCCTGTTTATGCTCTTATCATTAAGCCAGTGCAAAGTTTAAATTTTATATAGGCCTGGTTTGAATTGATAAAGCTGTGAGGTCTAGAAGACGGACTCTGCCTAAAAAAGGCATTACGGTTGTAGAAAGTGTTTAACCAATATACTCAAGCCTTCTGAGTAAAGGTGCTAGCTATCCCTGGTGAAACAAGTAGGACTCACCACCATCTCCTCTTATTCTGTCACATATCAAACAGCTTGGAAATAACAGAGCTAATTGTTGAAATTAATTAGTTTTTGCTTATATTGCAGCATTTTTATGGTGATGACAAGATGCTACTCAAGAACAGTTTCTTCGCAAACTCAGCCATGTGCACAGAGAAGTTGACCATGTCTCTCTTCATCTCCCTTAGGATGAGGCGTGCAAGATTATTCACACCCACATGGGCAATAACGATAATCAGATTACATGTGCACTTGGGGAACACGGATAAAATGACCTTAGGAATATCACAACTTCTACCATCTGAAATTCATCTGAACATCGCTCTGTTCTTACTCCAACTAGTGAGTGGATGGTCTGTGTATGTGACAAGTGAGTCACCTTTATTTTCAATATTTTCATGACTGACAACATGCTCTGATGTGCTTAGCAGCATAGGCATACTAACTGAAAACAAAAGAAATTATGTAGCGATTAGCGATGCCTGTAGCCACAACGCAGTTAGTCCATAAAGCTTCAAGAAATTTTATTCCAAATTAAAAACTTCAACCGATACAGAATTAAAATCATAGACTTAAGTGTTTTCATCCATATTGTTAGACTTCCTCAGAACCAATAAGCACACATTTTTCCTCTTACTTATAATAAATCAAATGATGACGTCATCAAATATACAAGTGAGCATCTTAACCCTTTACTGTCTATCCTAAAAGGTTAACCTTAATAAACTTTTACCATAACTGATCGATATTAAAATTCATATTCATTAAGAATTTTTCCACCTTAATACCATAAAAAATATTTTAAAATATATTAAAAAAATACCACGAAAAATACACTTTTGTCATACACTTACTTCACAATATAAAATGCATTAACGTAATAAAAAAAAACAATCAGTTTAAAAACATTAGCATTTACCATGAATCCTAGAAATGTTGCCCCATAAGAGAATGCCTCACATGTACTTTCAGAGAGAGGACAATTCGGACATACCAGCTCTCACAGCTAATAAGGGATTTGTAACTACAGCTTCATTAATTCCAGGGAACTGGCTGGCATTGTTTAATTTGCCATTTTACTTCTTTTGCGTCTAATAAAACCTTACTGTGCTCCTCTCTAGTGTTTTCCTTAACTCTTTCTAAAATGGCAAACATAAATCTCTTGAACTGTGGACATTTTGTAACGTTTGTATAATGCACTATTACAACTGCATTCCCTAATATTATACTGGTGTTCATAGAATTTCTTTCTTAGCCTACGTTCCATTTTTCCCACATAAAATTAGGTACAACCAGAACACCCCACTAGATAAACCACATTGCTAGTCCCACAGTCCCCTTTCTCAAAAATAACTTTGCTTTTGGCATAATCTAAAATGAAGTATTTATCCTCACAGATAAAACTACATTGCAGACAAGCTCCACCTTCACAGTGCCTTTTTGTTTTATAGATAATTAATAATCTACCCTAACCTCAAAACTTTCTTTCAAATGTCTTCCTGTTTTGTACACAAATCTTGGTTCTGACCCCAGTATTCCTAAAATAGCTTGATTAGTTTTCAAGATGCTCCAGTTCTTTTTACTATAGCTTTAATACATTCTTAGGCATACTGTTTGGAAATATTGGATGCAGGTCTAGTTTGTGTGGTGTGCATATATGGCTGAGGCCTAAGCCTGCTACAATGTTCCTTAGGAGACTTAAGGATTGATTTCTTCAGAACCTCAGCATATGTGGACTTTCATGGTACTGCTGGGTATTGGTGGGGTGGGAATATGTTGTTTACTGACAACACTGAGAGAGACATTGGACTCTGGCCTGAGAATGTATTTACACCTCCCACAAATAGATACTGTGTTAGTGGTTGTTACCATACATAAAGTAGTTTCCACACTGCCTCATGGTGCCTGATGCTAGAAGGCTAGCAACAGATGGATTAGGGCTGGACTGTAATTTCACTGACACAGAGATCAAGGATGTGAAGGCAGAGGTCAGATAGAAGATATACTCCAAACTTGTGTAAAATACAATATGTCTGTCTAGGTTGTGTTTTCCCATGTGGGAAGGGGGTACACAATTAATGGCTTGTAAAAAAGACATGCATAGCAATATAGTACAAACTCACACAGGCTGGGCAATGGAATGCCAGTGACTAATCAGAATAACACAAAGTGTTGACAGCAGGATACAAGGAAATATGCAACATAATGTCATTTATTTATTGACATTTGTTTACAAGGAAAGTCCAGCTGGGTAGGTGCCCATTTTCAGAGGAGGCCTGGGGGGAAGAGCTCCAAAGTATTACAAAAAACATTTTAAGAGCAACAATTTTACAAACTTAAAAAATAATAGAAAACATTTACAGTTTAAACAATTACACTAAATTAGACATAATGTGAAAACATTGGTTATGAATAGACACAATTTATATGCTAATGATTTAATGCTTAGAGAAATTTTAGGCAGTTCATAGAGAAATTAAAGGTAAGTTAGTATAATACAAACAAAAAATGCAATATGAAATGAGAGAAAAAATAGAGTTATGGCATATTTAGAGAGTTGGGGAGAGAAACTGATTGAAATAAGGAAGTGAGTGAAGAATGGAAAGTAAGGCGGTAAAAGGGATGAATAGGAACTTGTTCATATTTAGGGTATAATTTATCCTGGGGATGAACAAATACTGAGCCAGATTTTGTCTCATAAGTCTTTCAGAATGGTTTTAAAGGACTGGTGGGAGGGAACAGACCTGATGGATACAGGTAAGGAGCTCCAAGCCTTAGTGACATGGCATGTGTACAGACCATGCTCAATAGATTTGATAGGTTTGTGGACAGAGAGGAGTTTTTGGCCATTGGATTGTAACAACCAATTGGGAACATAGTTATGTATAATGGTATTTAGTGACGAACAGGCAGATGTATGGTGGATAATTTTATAGGTGGTAAGAAGCTGTGTATATGTTAGTTGATGGGGTAGTTCTAAACAATTTAGAATCAAGCTATATACTTGCAGGTTCTGAAATGGGTATTTCCTGCAAATTTAGCCCTTTATTAGAGTATTGTTCAGGTTTTGACTTTTGTGATAACTTGAGGTTGATAATGATGGGAGTGTCATAATGTAGTGAGGGGAGGAGTTAAGTTGTGACAAGTGTGCTTTTAGTTGTGTTGGTGAAAAAGTTTTTGGCTCTGTAAAGTGTCCCTAGATTTTGGTGAATTTTTAATGTAAATTTTTATATGCAGGTCAAATTTGAGATTATTATCCACTATCATCCTTAATAATTTGCTATGAGAAGGACTTTAGAGGTTGCATTATTAAGAGAGAGGATTTTAAATTGTGTTTTTTCATGAGAGAGGGATTTAGGGGAAAATAACTTTTTGTGGGTTGAACATGCGTTTTGAATTACAAAGCCACATTTCAGTGGTTGTTAAAGCATCCTGAGTAATTTTTTGGATATGTGCCAGGTTGTCAGATGTGTATATGAGTGTGGGGGGGGGTCATCCACATATTCTATTAGGGAGGCCTGCTGTGTGGATGTGTGGAGGGTGTTAGTGGGAACATTAAAAAGGAAGGGACCAAGGATCAAGCCTTGTGGTACATAGGTGTTGACTGGGAGGTATGGAGAGAGAGTGGAGTGTCATTTTATTGACTGATACTAATTAGACAGGTAGTTTTTAACCCATAAAAGTGAGGACATCTGAAAAGTTTGCTGTAATAAACTGTATCAAAGGTTGCAGACAAATCTAGAAATAAGGAAGAGACTAGTTTACAATTATCTCTAGCTTTATTGACAGGATCTATAAAGGTCAGAAGTGTAGTCTTACTACTATGAGAGCAACATAAGCTATGTATATAGGGGATAGGAGCTGTTCCTGCACAAGACAGTTTAGTAATTGTTTCTGGATCCATTTTTCAAATATTCTGGAAAGGGGGGTTCAGATAGCTATAGGTCTAAAGTCATTAATGTATGCTGAACATCCTCCTTTGTGTAGAGGGATAATGTGTGATTATTTTCCAGACAGAGGGAATGTGGGATTTCTGGACTGACCTATTTATAATGATTGAGACTGGACAGGTGATGCTATCGGCTTCACTTTCAAAGGTACTCATTTGGAAGGCCATCAGCTGAAGTACAACATGATTTGAGTTTGGATAAGAGTAGTTTTATATAGGATGTGGGCACAGGTTTGAAGGTGAAAGTGGATGTGGGGATTTCTGACTGATGGGCAGGGTTGGGATTGGATGTTGGGGAATCTACTATAAAACAGAGCAGTGCAATAGTTTGCAAAAATAGTATGCAATACACCAGAATATAATACACAACAGTATAATACATCAGATTACCACAAAAGCAGGTTCTGGTGGCACTGCAAGTAGATCATGTTATATGATAACACACTTTACCAGAACATCACAATAATCATGCACAAGTGCCACAACAAGCAAGCTTGATGCAACACAGTAGAGCACTGTGTAGTACAATAGATCATCACAACAGGTAAGCTCAGGGACTAGAATTAAAGCAAAATTATCAGATAAACTGAGCACAATGCAGTATCTTAATGTCAAGCATACACAGTTGACGATGCATGCTGCAACTGGTGTGTATAGTAAGGAGCAGCCCTGAGCAATGCAGCATAGCACAGCACAGCATAGTACAGCACAGCATAGCACAGCACAGCATAGTACAGCACACTATGACAACCTACAGCAGCTTTGTATAACATAGCTTAACACTCTTCACTTGGTTAAAGATGGCTGTACATTGCAGATTCAGTTGCTACACATAATGGAGCAGTGCAACTTACTACAGGTGTAACAGATATATGAGAAAACAATAAGTATGACCCATTAGACTGCAAAACCACTAAAATGAAATTAACTTACAAGTTTAGGGAGAAAGCATAGAAATGAGCAGCGTTCCTTCAGACAGAGACAATAGAATGTCTGGTCCCTTGAATCAGGTGATGAGCAAATGTGTCTAGTGGCTACTGCACTGTGCACACCTATTTCCTGGTAGTAGCGGCTTGTGTCAGCGTATTTTCTAATTAAAACAGGAGTACAGATGAGCAACCCAGGCAGGTTAGTGCAAATGATCCCTAGGCCATGCAATGCAGCTGAAATTAAACCATATAAGACTTAGTCCCAAAGGAGAGCTAATCTTATCTTCACACTTCTATGACACTAACAATGCCTAGGCAGAAGGCTTTCTCTGTATTTGTTTGTGGATGTGTGCATTTGTAATTTGATTTTGATCACCCTGCTGAGGGTGTCCTAGCTGAAAGGATAAAACTATTAAGAGAAGAAGCAATAGTTGTCGGTCCAGAGACTCTGGTTTATCCAGGGGCAGTGACAATAGAGCAGTATGCTGGTGGTCTTGGGCTCAAGTCCCAAATGAGAGCTAATATTATCCTTTTGCTTCTATGACCATACAAGGCTAGGCATGAAGAGAACAGAAACACATAACAATGACCAACTCTCAGCAACTAAACTGCTATAACATGGTAGTTTTCTTTTTTCCACTACAGAAAAAGCCATAAAAAGTTCCAATAAAAAAAAAAACATTTATATACCAAAGTAAGCCAGAGCTGTATCAACATTCGATGATATTAGCACAATAATAGCACACATTCAATGGAAACACACACAGGGTATCCAGTCTTCAGCAACCTAAGCACCTAAAACAGTCTAGTTTTCCTTTCTACTAGAGAAAAAGCTGCAAAAGTTGCAGACAAAAAAGTCACTAAAAGCAAATAAAGGTAGTTTCAATTTCAGCTGAAACGGTCAATTCAGTGGGGTTCAGAGTCTTCTCCACTGCAGTTTTCCATCTCCTATTAGAGAAAAAAGCAGCAAATGTTTGAAACAAAAAAAAACACAAAAAAAAAAACTAAAAGCAAGCAACAGCAGTCTTAATATTAGATGATAGTAGCACAATATTATCACACACAGTGTACCCAACTTTCACCAACTAAATGCCTAAAGCAGTGAAGTTTCCCTCTCTCATTAGACAAAGAAATCAGCAGAGGTTCTTTATAAAAAGTATACCAAAAGCAAACAACTTATTCTTCTTTCGGCTGCTCCCATTAGGGGTCGCCACAGTAGATAATTTGTTTCCATTTCTTCCTGTCCTCTGCATCTTGCTCTGTCACACCAACCACCTGCATGTCCTCTCTCACCACATCCATAAACCTTATCTTAGGCCTTCCTCTTTTCCTGTTACCTGGAAGCTTCATCCTTAGCATCTTTTTCCCAATATACTCTGCATCCCTCCTCAGCACATGTCCAAACCAACATAAACTTGCCTCTCTGGCTTTGTATCCAAACCTTCCAACCTGGACTGACTTTCTAATATACTTATTCCTAATCCTGTCCACCCTCATCACACCCAGTGCAAATCTTAACATCTTTAACTCTGCCATGTCCAGCTCAGACTCCTGCCTTTTTGCCAATGCCACTGTCTCCAACCCATATAACATAGCTGGTCTCACTACCCTCTTGTAGACCTTTTCTTTCACTCTTACAGGTACTCGTGTGTCACAAATCACTCTTGACACTCTTTTCCACCCACTCCATCCTGCCTGTACTCTCTTCTTCACCTCTCTTCCACACTCACCATTACTCTGAACCGTTGACCCCAAGTATTTAAACTCATCCACCTTCGCCACTTCTACTCCCTGCATCCTCACCATTTCTCTATCCTCCCTCTCATTCACACACATATATTCTGTCATAGTACTGCTGACCTTCATTCCTCTTCTCTCTAGAGCATATCTCCACCTCTCCAGGGTCTCCTCCACCTGTTCCCTACTCTCACTAAAGATCACAATATCATCTGCAAACATCATAGTACACGGGGACTCCTGTCTGATCTCATCTGTCAACCTGTCCATCACCATTGCAAATAAGAAAGGGCTCAGAGCTGATCCTTGATGTAATCTCATCTCCACCTTAAACACATCCATCACTCCCACCACAGACCTCACCACTGTCACACTACCCTCGTACATATCCTGTACCACTCTTACATACTTCTCTGACACTTCCGACGTCCTCATACAATACCACAACTCCTCTCTAGGCACCCTGTCATATGCTTTCTCTAAGGCCACAAAGACACAATGCAACTCCTTCTGACCTTCTCTGTACTTCTCCATCAACACTCTCAGAGCACACATCACCTCTGTAGTGCTCTTTCCTGGCAGGAAACCATACTGCTGATCACTAATCATCACCTCCCTTCTTAACATAGCTTCCACTACTCTTTCCCATAACTTCATGCTGTGACTGATCAGTTTAATCCCCCTGTATTTACTACAGCTCTGCACATCACCTTTATTCTTAAAAATCGGTTACAAAACACTTTTTCTCCATTCCTCAGGCATCCTCTCACTTTCCAAGATTTTCATTAAACAATCTAGTTAAAAACTCCACTGTCATTTCACCTAAACACTTCTATGCTTCCACAGGTATGTCATCTGGACCAACAGCCTTTCCATTCTTCACCTCTTCATAGCTATCCTTACTTCCTCCTTACTAATACATTGCACTTCATGATTCACTATCCGCACATCATCCAACCTTCTCTCCCTCTCATTCTCTTCATTCATAAGCCCCTCAAAGTACTGTTTCCATCTGCTCAACACACTCTCCTCGCTTGTGAGTAAGTTTCCCTCATTATCCTTTATCACCCTTACCTGCTGCACATCTTTACTAGCTCGGTCCATCTGTCTAGCCAATCGGTACAGGTCCTTTTCTCCCTCCTTAGTGTCCAACCTTTTATACAACTCTTCATACGCCTTATCTTTAGCCTTCGCCACCTCTCTCTTTGCCATGCACCTCATCTCCTTATAAAAAAGCAAAAAAAACAGCAGTCTCAATTATAGTTGAAAAATAATTTTCCCACTGCTAAAGGCTTGCATTAGGATCATCTTCAGTTAAAATGGGAGCACAAATTAGCAACATCAGGCAGCAAATAAAAACTTGCTAAACAGTGTCGCAAAACTGTAATATTATAAAAGAAGAGATTAGTTAAAAATTAGGGCAATTTCTTGCTTCTGCTTTCTCTTTGTGATCATGATGGCTATTTAAGTGAAAGTTCACATTAGTTCTTTTCTGTAAAGAAGTCAATAAAGTGAAGGGTCCAGGGAAGTAAATATTGTGGGAAGAAGTATCCAGGGAATTGTTATGGCTAGGCTTGTATAGGCCCTAGGGCCAATAGCCTAGTACCAACCTATGAATCTATGAACCTGTTATTTAATGTTATAAGACCAGCATATCAGATATAGGAGTTAAACAGTATGTGCTTTTATAAAAGGACATAAAGTTGGAAATTAAGTCAGTTATATGTAGCTGAGTTTCCTGTGGGATTGTGATGTTGCCTAATTTCTACAGTATACTTATGGTATATGAGACATTTTAACATGAGGACCTAATACAGAGGATTATGAGCAAGTTGCCAATCATAACTGGCTCATTATGTGTTCGAGACATGGATGCCTAGAAATGGAATCCATGTTGAGAACAGATAATAAAGGGTTTTTGATCAGAGACCTAGTCATAATTCTTTGTAGTGCATGAAGTATTATCTGCTCCATATACTACTAGTTACAAGAAAAAATTGTTAAGTGTTTTGTCATCTTTCAAAGCTATAAAGCATTTAGCGAGCATTGTCAGAAAGACAGTGTAAGAGATTTAAGAAAAAGTTGGGGACACATTACTGGCATGGCTAGCAGGCAGAAGCAAATCTGCTTTTTATTCTGCCACTGTCTTTTTTCTGGTCAGTGTTAGGTTTCACTGTATATTGTAACATCCAGTCTTAACAAATGAAGCAGGGGGGCTTAACATTTGTTTAGATCAGGTCTTGGACTATGGAAGAGCTTAACTGATTTATCTTTTTCCAGATATTGGAGTGTAATCACTGCATTACATGCGCAACGGGAATATTATTTGCACTTGCTACTGAATTTTTTTTAAACGCCTTTATTGAATTATCACTTGTGACATAATCAAAGTATATTAACAACAAATTGTCAGAATTTTATTTTGTTAAACGTGTTTATGAATTTGCTCAATGGATACATTTACAGAAAAAGTTATAGTTATAAGATTATTGTTTGCCCTGACATGCTAATTTGATGATGGAATATTTTAAACAAAATATTCTCATGTAATTATAATTATTTTTGAGCTAATGTACATTTTTGCGAGATTTCTTGGTGATTCATTTTTAATATGAGAAGAAGCAGAGCAGCAAACATTTTTTTACTGATTTAAACACCCATTTGTTTTCTTTTCCATTTGAGTTACATAAATATCAGCTAAATTAAATGGATGTAAGGCTCACCCAAGAAAATGGCAAAATGTACAGAAAGTCAAATCTCAGCAATTCATGTTCACGGGCCTGTAGTAGACATGCATCACAAACTCCCTTCCTTATGAGAAACATACTGCAATAAAGTTTGTGAACTATATGAAAAAATTTTGTTAAATCACCTTTTGAAATGCTAAAAATTTAGCAAAAGAAGTATCATAAGAACTCTTTCTAAAGCTCTTATCTAGACATATGTTGTGCAACTATATGCTGCTTTCAAGGAGCTAGAAATAGAATACGTGATTCACTTGAAGTTTATTTTCTCAAAGATTAGGGCCTGTATATATCCAACAGACATAATAATTAAGAACTATTAGGATGTCATAAGAAGTGAGCATGTATAAAAGCACACATTACAGTAAGCAAGTAGACTTTTGAAAAGCTAATTTATATATTATTTATTTAATTATTTGCATTTGTGTACCAGGAAAGCCTGACTGGGGATGCAGTACCCTTTTCAGTGGATGCCCATGAGAAAAGCTCGAAAAACATATTTAGTACTCTGCACGATCAAAGTTACAGAAAAGAAGAGGTTAAAGATTTATATACAAATTCTACAGTTGCTGAAAAAAGAAAAAAAAATCGATGGCTTGAGAAAAACAAAAATGGTTGTGGAGGTGCAACTGATTAACAAGGAGAGAAAGAGTAGGGTCAGACATTAGAGTTAAGGAGATGAGTTTAAGGTTTGTCTAGCTCCAGAATTGGTATCAGCAAATTTGAAAAAAGAGATGAATCTAGGATAGTTTTCAAATAATTCCTTAAAGATGAAACCAACACTGTGAAGGAAATTATTTTAGTATTTGATTTTTAGGCAAATCCATGAAGTAACGCAAGGTCAGTACACCACTAAAGAAAGGGAGTTTGTCCTTTCAAATTTGTAGATCTGGCTGTAATACTTTCATCTTTGGAAGAGTTTATCTTCATACATTCATACCACTCCTACAAAGGACATTATTGCTGTGGCAAGAACATTTCCTGTCAGTGTCATTTAACTTGCAAATAGGCAGCCTCCAATCAGGAATAGAATAGTAACAAGGTGGCCTCTATATCGCATAGTAATTATAACTATACATTGCAGATTGTACTAATGACAGTTTATAAAAGTATGTGTAAAATAGGTAGCAACAAAGGGATCCTCACACTTTCGCCTTTCGTCTCAGCAATGGCCACAAACTTCTGTACCTGTAGAGATGCTAATGCTTCAACAAAGGTTTATACTTTCTGAATTTCAAACTGCAGGAACTGCAGTATATAGCCTTTCACTAGATGGAGATCTTGGGATATATATAATACATATCATACTACAACTGGTGAAGTGTAATATTTTAAGCAATCACAATGTGAAGTCAAAGTCTTGCAATACTTACTAGTATAATACTGTCTAATGTCTTCCTGTCCAATTGTGGTAATTTATTATACTGTTAATATTTTAATTATTACTTTATGTGCATTAGTCTTACTGTCATTCAAACTACGTGTTAATTGTTATGACTTGCGCTGGGACCAAAGTAATGTAATTTCGTTCATCTTGCACTGCTGTGTATATCTGATCAACAATAAAGTTTACTTTGACTTTATATTCTAACTAAGCTGTGGCTTAAAAGGGGCCCTTATAGTCCAGTCATCCTACCTGCACAACAAATACATACATAAAATAGAAATAAATAAAAGGCAGTTTTGTCACTAAGATCTCTGCTACTGAACAGGGAGACCAGGATTTTAGAGGCATGGAATGAATATATGACACCACTGAATATTTAGGTTCAGGCCAGCTCTTTCCAGGATGTGGTACGAGGCTAGATGCAAGGCCTCAAACACAAGCTTACAGCAGGTAAGTGAAGATAATGTCAAAGAAATAACCAGGTCCTTTTAACAGTTTCAGCCAAAAAAGAAAAAAAAAAGATTTGACCATAGCAGAAGGATATTTTAGGGCTTTGGAGTACGTGAACTCTTGCATGACTACACTTCTGCATGTTAATTTACACAAGAGAAAAACACAGTGCTGCCTCTGGTACATGTAGGATCAAAGTAACAAATAAGTCACATTTGTATGAGGCCTCTGGTCCAAATAGTCTTTTGCAATAATTCAGCCCTGTTCTTCCACTTCACAGAGTGATTATTCCAGACTTAACTTGTTAAATACAACACATCGTCCTCATTGAAAGAAGGCCTCTTCACCCTTAATATTCCTTCCAAATAACTGACACAGTTGTTTCAGATTATGCTCTAAGGAACCCATTACATCTTTGGCAGCGCAGAGCACATGGAAACTTTGACTGCATCACAAGCACATCAGTATCAAAGAGATATGGGCAATGTGTCTAACCCTAAAGTCCTTCCTTAGTATCATTCATCCAGACTGTGTCTTGATTCAAACAGCACAGCAGTCATGCTATCAAACATAGAGACACATACTCCTCATAGCTTTGTAATGTTAGCTGAAATCTATCCATTCAAGCAACAGACACGATGCCTGAGAATATTTTATTTGCACATTATAAAGTATGCCTATTATTTTAATCAGCAAAGTGTGTTATACACTATATGAACAGTGGGTAGAATGTGTGGTACATGATTAAACTGTTTATGTTGCCACTCACTTGCAAATTACCTGTCCCATGTTTATAATCATAACTTCATGACTGAGAAGCTTTCTTTACCATCCTCTGAACTTCCAGTGAATGCATAAAAAGTATATATTTCTTGGAAAACTTTGCTTCTGGAAGCCACTGCAGGTACTACAGTAATTACAGAGTTGCAGCAGGGTGCCACTAGAAACAGATATCTTTTATGCCCAAAGTTGTCACAGAAGAGGCACCTAAACAAGCCATCCATTTGCCAGTACTTTTTCAAGAAAGTAAAATAAGGGAGAAAAATTAATGCATTCTCTAAGGGGTGCATGGTCGCCTCACAGCAAGAGGTTCTCCGGTTTGATTCTCGGCTGGGGTGCCTTCTGTGCAGAGTCTGCATGTCCTCCCTGTGGTGGCGTGGGTTTCCTCCGGGTGCTCCGATTTCCTTCCACATCCCAAAGACATGCAGTAAGTGGATTGGGCACCCTAAATTGGCCTGAGGTGTGAGTGTGCACGTGTGTGTATGTGCCTTCTGTGGAAGGTTGGGTGCCAGGCTGGCAACTCGACACTGTAAAAACTCCACTGCCAATCATGAGCGGACAGATGATCTGCTGTGGCGACCCCTAATCAGGAAAAGCCGAAAGAAGAAGAAGAAGGGGGTCCATGGTCACTTAGTACACTACAGAATGGTTACATCTAATTTTAATTAGCATATTAACCAGATAAGTGATCTGGCCCAGTGGGGGCCCATTTCAGGCCACAAAGCAATGGGAAATGTAATATACGTTCATTACAGTGAATGTTTAATTTCGAAGATTGTTTTATCACGCTGCCAGTTCATCTCAGAATTCCAGCATTTGTTTTGCAGAACTGTTACACAATCAGGGTTGTTTTTTGTCCTTTTCCCAATGTTTTGTAGTCTCAGAGGGTGTGGGCAGTGTAGTGGGGCTTGCCCCACTGCATAATATATTAGTCCTTTATTTTATTTTTTTATTAATTTGAGTTTTAGCCATTTGTGGTTGATGTAGTATTAGCAGATTTAGTGAGTTGGTGGTGTAGTGACACACAATTATACATACACTCACTCACACACACACACACACACACACACACACACACACACACTCATATACATATATATATATATATATATATATATATATATATATATATATATATACATACACACACATACGTATATACAGTGTATATATATATATATATATATATATATATATATATATATATATATATATATATATATGGATCTACTTTCAATGAATGAAAGTATGATTCACCAAATCTGAGTTACCCGACCTTAATCCACCGAAAGTCTATTTAAATGAAACAATGGACTGCCAAATTCCTTTCACAGGGAAAGGAACCACTTGATCACCACGGTGAACTGTGCCCTCTCCACGTGTAGTGCGATCTCTGAGTTGGTATATTTAAGTTGGGGGGGGTATGGGGGGGCAAAGCCCCCAACTTTGGTGGGCTTAGTTGCTTTCCGTTTTATTTCATTTGCATGGTGGTCAAGTGGTTTGTTTCCTTGTGAAAAAAATTTGGTAGTCAGTTGTTTCGTTTAAAAACAGTTTCGGTGGATTAAGGTTGGGTAACTCAGATTTGGTGGATTGTACTTTCATTCATTGAAAGTAGATACATATACATATATCTAGCTATTTATATATATATATATATATATATATATATATATATATATACACACACACACACACACACACACACATAGATATTTTTCATGACTGTGTTAGTTCTTTAATTAGTCTCCCTATATCTACCCCTCTGCATCTACTTGCCAGGTGCGTGATACATAACATCTGTGATATTGTTATGCTGTTACGTATCACGTAATGATGCAGGAAGACTGTATTAAGAACAGTTGAGGAGAATAAAAAAAACACAAAAATCTACCTTTTTTACATGTCTGCAGGAGGCAAGCCACCCTGCACCCCCATCCCCCTGCAAATTATTTATACCAACTCCAAGATCGCACTACAGTGAGGAAAAGGGCAAATTTCTCAATCCTCACTCTCCATTCACAGTTCAATCTTGTAAGTTTCGATGTTGAACAATTTCATTCTTGCAAACTTTCGATGTTCTTGTCTTTATGATTTGGGTTTCGGTGATATTGTGTTAATTCGATACAGTGAAGCAGACCCCATATATATATATGTATATATATATATATATATATATATATATATGTATATGGCTCTACTACTATTCACCGAAAGCACATTTCACTTCAAACCAAATTAGTTTGCACTTTTCACTGAAAGCACAATTCACCGAAAACACATTTCACTGAAACACGTTTCACCGAAAGTGATATATGGCCTTTTCCCCACTGTAGTCCGACCCTGAAGTTAGTATATATAGTAAGGGGGGGGCACCACCCCCCACATTGGGGGGTGTGGGGGCGTAGCCCCGTACATATTTTATGTATATATTATTGTCAGAGAACAGTAATATATTGCAATTACATATATCTATGTATATAATTGAAAATATTCAAAATATGTGGGGGGTACACCCCCCACCCCCCAATGGGGGGGTGCACCCCACACACCCCTTACTATATATACTAACTCTAGGGTCACACTACAGTGGGGAAAAGGCCATATATCACTTTCAGTGAAACCTGTTTAGGTGAAATGTGTTTTCAGTGAATTGTGCTTTCTGTGAAAAGTGCACAGTGAAATGTGCTTTCGGTGAATAGTAGTAGATCCATATATATATATATATATGGATCTATCTTAGTACATCGACATTTCAAAATAACGACAACGAATTAACCGACACCAGAAGATCGAAAGTCACTTCACCGACGCCAGAAGATCGACAGTTCACAAACACGACTTCGCATACACCCGACACATCATACCAACAAACAAAACACATCCCCTATCCAACACCCACACACACAACACAAGCACACCAAAATCCTCACAAACGAACACTAACCCATACATACACAACTATGTACAACCCTAACCCAAACCCTTACCCTAAGGTCCGTCACTATCGCACACTCACCGAACCCGCGCCCTAACCCTAACTCACTTATCCCACCCCTACCCCTACAAAACACCAACATCGCACACTTACCTTACTCGCACACTCACCTAACCCGCGCCCTAACCCTAACTCACTTATCCCACCCCTACCCCTACAAAACACCAACATCGCACACTTACCTTACTCAAGACACTCACCTAACCCGCGCCCTAACCCTAACTCACTTATCCCACCCCTACCCCTACAAAACACCAACATCGCACACTTACCTTACTCGCACCCTATCGTTCGTCACTACCGCATACTTACACATCCTTTCCCCATCACAGTGTTCTCAGCGTTGGTGTCTTCCTCCGTCGGTCTTCTACCTTGTCGATCTTCTGGCGTCGGTGAAGTGACTTTCGATCTTCTGGTGTCGGTTAATTCGTTTTCGCTATTTTGAATTGTCGCTGTACTAAGATAGATCCATATATATATATATATATATATATATATATATATATATATATATATAATAGCAAAAACCAACAGCATAAAACAAGTTAACCAAAAAAATAAAAAAGAATGCCACATCAGATGTCACTTGGACTGCAAAACAGGTTTAATGTTTAAAAACGATCGAGTTTAAGCACTTTCATTCCATTCATTTCAAACAGGAACTTCCTTTTGCTATGACTGTTGAAAGAGTTCTCCTAGTAAGACAGCACACTAGAGTGTGGATCTCTTAGTAATAGCAGACTTCTAGTAAGACAGCACACTAGAGTGTGGATCTCTTAGTAATAGCAGACTTTCATGAGAGTTAAGTACTCCTGAACTCAAGAGATGCACCCGTTTATCCTGATCATCTGTATAAATAGGGTGTATATTTTTTTGTGTTTTTTCCTGGAATTATTCATCCCCAGATTTTAAGATCTCAGTTAAAGAGGTCACAGCTTGTCTACCACATTCAGGCTTTATTTTCTCCTCTGGACAAAACAGTGCATCACTTACTTATTTTTCTTTCTTTTTTTTTTTTATTTCCATTGCTCAGAAAAACTAAGGAATATGAGCCAACATCGGTCTTTCATTTAACTGTCCACAACAATCATGTCAACAAAACTGTTGCAATGGAATAATGAAGGTTTGCACACTAGCAACAGTTGCTCAGATGAAGGGACCAGCAAAAGGTTAAAGATGGCTTATTATTATTTGTGGAATATTCCCTCTCTCTTTTTCTTTCTCGCTCTGTAATTTACTGTTAAGGTGAGTGCCTAACTCTGCTGTACTTCCCTTCTAGATTAATTGAACTGATACAAGGTGTGCTTAATTGGTTGTGCTAAAATGCCCTATTTATTTTTCTAAAGATATCTGTACCCAAACTGAGCTGCTGTGAAGTAAGCAGTCTAGTGTGTAGAAGACTGTAATTAGTCTGAAATAAAAAAAATGTTAGGCGTATACTGCAATTTAAATTTTTTTACCCAAATTTTGTGTGGCTCAGTACCTACAATTATACTATATGTATTGCATTACAACTGTGTGCATACACTTAAACCAGCTTGATTTCCCTAAGTGCATTATTTCTTTTTTTTTTACTTTGAAAACCAAATTTACAGCGTGTTTCTCACAACTGAAATAACTTTCCTTTTGCTAAGACCTTATTACCTTCCCAACTACGGACATGTGGATTTTTTGCAGATTTAACTTGGCAGGACATACAAAAGCAAACTATTAAGTGTAAGTACCTTTAATGAGATGCATAACCAAGTTCTCCTGTATTAGAGAGCAGGTCGTTTCATGTTAGACAATGCTTATGTCCCTTGTTAGCACTGTTCAGAGTAAATATCTGGTTTGAATGAGGCCCACATTTGGTTCCACATCTTGCAAGTCCCTTACAAGATTTACTAGGTTATGTTTCATAAAAGTCCATAAAACCCTCAATTTTTCTATAAGCAGTTCTTTTATTTCTGCTGTCAACTTTTCACTTTTAAATGAAACAGACACTGGAACAAACACACAACTGTGCATTCCAGACATATTCAAAGAAGCTGACTACACAAAGTAGCATCCACATGCCTGCAGGCAATATTCTTTCTGTACCTGGTTTTCTGTACTCAATAAGCTGCCAAAAATAAGTGAAAAAACACATATGTATTTGTCGTTGAAGCCAAACTACTTTAACCCTTGGGGCTTCTCTTCCTAAAGCTATTACCAGTTAAAGGGGAAGGGTTGCAGAGTTATAAAGCAACTTATTTTCTTAACATTTGTTTTTCTATATATGCTTCTGTTTGTCTCTCTTCTATTATGCATTGCGTTATAAACCTAGCTCTGTTTGTATTATTCATCTTGCAGTATGATAAATACCTAAAGAATCACTATTGTAGACTGTTGTTGTCAATGACAGTATTCTCGTACCTTTCTAGAATGCTACATGAACAGAAACCATGCAATCAGCTCAAATTATATAATGAAATAAGTTGATAATACACTTTTATGGATGACCAAAGTGCCTCTTACAGTTAATCAAATGCATACTGCTACTCTTAGGACGATAAAACCTTCAGGTGGTAATGATCAAGTTCTCGCACAGGAAACATACATAAAATACCAAAATACATAAAATAGCACATATATATTACATTTTCTTATGTTTTCTGGGACATGGGCATTGGACAATTGTAGTTTTGTAAGTGGGACGCAGCTGGGTCATCTTCAGTGCAAAAAATATGGTAGTATTGCCCCAGTGTTAACTGCATCTAATCTTTTCACAAAATTGGCATACTATTAAAAGCTTTAAAGACATGCATGTAAATGTGTGTCAGCTTCTTCATGAAGTTCGGTATTACTTCTGTGCACATTGCACTTGCTCTTTTACTACATTGTTCCAACTTGACCTTCTTTCTGTGTCTACCTGCTTATCCCCCCCCCCCCCTTAGTCTCAAAATCTTTCAGATGTCCATCCACATTTCTGTCCACATTGATGTCAGTAGTTCAGGAGAATTCCTCAGTGAATTGACTAATCACATCAAAGTTCCAAAGATACACAGACAAGAGATTTGATCAGAAAAAGACAAAGATTCAAGCCAAGAAAACACCAGACTTGCAGCACCATTCAGACCAACACAAAAATTCACAAAGGGGGTTCTGACTGATAACCCAAAAGCAAGGTAGTCATCTGTGCTGCCAGCAACCTAAGTTTAGGAATAGACTTGTTCTACTGATAAGATTGGCAGGAAGGGATACAAAAAGGCATTTTTTTGCAATGCGATATCCATTGTTTTAACGTCCACACTGAGACTGACATGGAGAAAACACTAATTGGGTTTCTTAGGAATGTCCATTTCTTAGCTATCCTGAATCTATTTATCTTTTTTACTTAGGCGACCAGCCAATCCATTTCCTATAATAACTCTTTTTATTCTCCTTCCTTTTTTCTGAGTTTTTAGTCCCTTGCATATCTCTCAGCCGTTCAGATTTTTGCAGAATGTCCAGATTTTTGCCTCTTATTTTTGGTCTGTTTTACATAAACATTTGTGGTTTTCTGGCAAACCACTAAGGACTGAAGTCACTAAGTAATGACAGACATTTAAGTTACAGACTTTATATCGCTAAGAAAATGTATGCTAACACAGCACTTTTTATTCTAGCAACATTCTAAGTGCAATATTTCAAATGTTTCCCTATATTTGGGCCCTTGTCCTACCATTCATTTTGATTTCGTCCAGATTTCTTGTGCTAAGCAGTTGAGAGGTATGATCTCTTGGTGTATTTTACATAGATTTAGCTATGTACAAAGCTTTAAGACTGTATTCTCTCTTAAAGGTTTGTAGGTTCATAGGTCCATAGGTGTGTACTAAGTAATGATTACTGGGGCCGTTTTAAGCCTAGCCATGCATTCCAAATCTCTGACAAGTTCTGGTATCCTTGGTAAGTGTAAGCAGGGACTTGGGAGATGACCCATTTACAGGCTGCTTTTGTCAATTAGAGTATAGGTGCCAGACCAGGGATGAACTTCCTATTCCCCATCCAACTGTCCACTTTAATTGTATTAGGAAGGAACCCTTCTTCACATGGATGGTTAGCTTGTTCAAGAGACGGGGGATGTCTCTGGGGACTAGGGTACATACCTGTCTCTCCATCAGGACATATTTATATAACAGGCAAGGTTTAAATATTTAAAATGGGTAAATCTGGTGCTGTTTGTTTTACAGATATGGAGGAGGTCCATAATAGTGGGTTATGATGATACCTTGTATGCCAGGTATAGATCTCCCCCTCAACAACCTGTAAGGAACAAATACAGGGATAGGGATTTCAGATAGACTGCATGGGATGTGTTATTTATGCCCTCTATTCTTTTAGTGAGGAACCTCTGTGGACATTCCAATTGTTGGATGTACCTGGTTAGGTACATACCAAAGGAAGCATTGTTCTCAATGATAGGTCTAATGAATGCCAAATACAATAGAATGATGATCTCCCTGGACTGAGATGCCATACATTTGTTTATAAGCAGCACAACATAGAAAGATTTCCTCACTACTTCAGATACATGAAGATTGAAGGCCAGATTACTGTCTATGTGTGTCCCCATGTCCCTGACTACTGGGACAGCTCTTAGGGGTGTTTTGTTAATATGATAGTTACTAAGGCTGGTTGACTTCACAGAGAATACTATTATATGTTTCTTGGCATTTACTTTTAGTCCATGGCTCTGACATCAGTTATTTGTGTGTCAGCCCTTGTTGGAGAATGTTAATGTCAGTGGGAATTCTATGACTGCTCCTAATTTGCAATCTTCAGCAAATTTGGTCAGCCACAGGCCCTTAATATTGGCTTTGCCCTCAGAGAAGTCAATGCCAAAAAAGTGCGGTCCTGGGATCAATCCCAGAGGGACTCTGCTGATGACAGGCCTCTTTGTAGAGTTGGACTCAAATGTTTTAACTTACTGGGTCCTGTTTGTGAGCCAGCTGGCTATCCTTGCCGAGTGACATAAGTATTTATACCTAACCTCTTGAGTTTTGTCAACAGTGCCCAAGTAAAGTATTTGTCAAATGCCTCTGCTAGGTCAAGATAGGCAGTGTGAACCATTTTGACCTCGACCATTGCTTTGGTGACCTTCCCAAATATGTCCACCAAGCTGAGGAGTAGACATGACCTGCCCTTGATAAAGCCAAACTGGGTCAAGTTTATTGTCTGGAGGTTTCCTGTGTCATTATTGATCAGTTCCATGATAACTCTTTCTTTTGCTTTGCATATGGGGCTATTGATACTTATGAGTCTGTAGTTTCCAGGGTCTATTGATGGCATGCCTGTGTGCAGAAGGATGATGGTTGCTGTTGTCTATTCATGAGCCATACAGCCTGTTTTGCAGCTACAGTTAAATAATAACATGCTATTTAGAAGGCATCCAGGGATATTGTCAGGGCCCATCAATGCAGTGTTCTTGGCCTTAAAGAGAGCACTGAGGACCTGTTCTCTAGTAATAGGAGGAGGAATTATATTTGTTGGTATTTCTTGAGTGGTCACTGGTTGGGGGGGATAAAGTTAGAGCTGAATTTGTCTGTGAGTTGGTTTCCTATATCTTCTAGGTCAGTATTGGTGGATCAATTAACAATGACCTCTGGACACAATTGCTTATTGCCTTTGATGTTGTGAAAATAGATAAAGACTGCTTTGTGGTTATCCTTGGCCTGGAAGGCCAAATTTACTTTACATTTGGCTTTACTTGGCTTTATTTTTCCTTGAGTTGTTTGTTAATTTTTGGAAAGTTTTTTTTTTATCCTGCTATGTGCTACACCTCCTAATTTTTGCCATGATTTTCTTCCATCTGTTATACATCCTAGTGATATTGAGAATCCATCATGGTGGCTTGTTTTATGAGTTAGTTCTGTACTTATTTCTGGTGGGTACAGCTGGTTCTATTAACATGCTTGTATGGAGTTCTGCGAACAGTTCCACATAGGCAACAATGTTCTCAGGGTTAAAGGGGGCTTAAAATGTTGTCAGGTTATCACTTAGTAATAACAGGTTAGCCTTGGAGTAGTTCCTGAACATTCCAAGGTCAGCTGGGGTTCTGGGTTTTATTTTTACATCAAAGGAGAGCATTTTGTGGTCAGACCTCATCCGGGAGGACATTACATTTGAGGGTGTGCAGTGCGGTCCCACATTGGTGAAGACTATATCCAGTTTATTTGCGCCCCTGGTGAGCATATTGACAATCTGCTCTAGGGAGTCTGTGTTTACAAAATCCAGGAATCTCTGTTCCTGCACATTTGGTGTCATACATGATTCCCAGTTAATAGTAGTAGAGCAATTAAAGTCACCCATGCATATGGTATTGAATTGATAGTGAGGGTTTCTAGCAAGTTTAAATACATGTTATGGGTTTCCTGAGTCTTAGAGGAAGACCTAAAGCTTGCAAGGAAGTGGTATGGGATTTTGCCTATGGTAATTTGAACATGGAGAAGCTCATCTGCATTATCCTGTTTAACCAGCCTTGAGGTATATTTATTTTTGATGTAAATAAAGACATCATCAACTTTAGTCCCTGCCTGTGCAGTGGTGGTTCTAAATGTGTGGAAGGCATTATAGCCTTGCACTGCTGGGGAGCTCTCCACAGCATTAAAATATGTCTCAGTGACTGCACAGATGTCAGCATTCTCTAGGATGAGGTACACTTATAGGGAGTGGAGTTTCTTATTTAGATCTCAGCATTGAGCAGTAACATCTTTAGATTTTCTTGCTTTTGGTATACTATGAAAGAAATATTTTCTGTTTGGCATTGCCAAAAAAGGCACTATTTGAGAAGTATAATGTTTTAGCTAATATTTGAAAGCATAGAGGGGAGAGATGCAGACCATCCCTGGCAAAGCAGCATGGTCTGTTGACCATCTCCTTCCACGCTGACAAATATTGCACCCCCTTAGAATGTCACCAGAAACTAAGCCAGTTATTAAAGTCAATCATTTTCTGTTCATATTGTGGGGTCATCCTTGGAGAAGGTAAAATGCTGCCCAGTGCTAGGCTCATACCAGTCTGGGGCACATATTCTGAGAGCTCTATGATGTCTCTCTTTGTACAATCTAGGGAGGTAACTGAGTCATACTGGTACTTGTGGACCAATGACCTTAGTGTGAGTGTAATATGGCAGATCCTTTTCCCTGATAACCTAGTAACCTAGGGGTTGGGAGGGTGGCCTAATGGTTAAGGTGTTTGCCTTACAAACGCAAGGTGCAGGGTTTGAGTCTCACAAGGGATAATTGGCTAGGCTTACAATGGCTCACAAGGGCACTTAGCCTAGTACTAACCTATGAACCTATGAACCTATGAACCTTGTCACCCTTGTGAGAGGGACATTAGTGTGTCTCAAAATGGAGTCACCAATGACCAGAATGTTGGATTTTGTGGCGACTTGCCTTATAGGCTTAAAAGTAGAGGCTCCTTGAGATGTGGCTGAGTGTGTTGATCTGAGTGTTGTTTTAAACAGCTCAGTTTTACTAGTTTTAAGCATAGGTATCAAATTGCATTGGCAGATAGTAAGCTAAGATAGTCAAAATTTATAAAATTTTCTCCAAAACAAAGTGCAGTCTGAGTTGGGATTTAAGGGTCGAAGGTGAGGTAAATATTAATTTTTTTTAAGGTTACTGATATTTGGACTAATGGCAGTATTTTAGGTAGGTTAGACTACATGTTACATTATTCATGTATCAGGTAAATTCTTTTCTTTCTTTTGGTCACTTTTGTCAACAAATTTTTGGGTACGATATGAACCTTAATATTTTTGTGTCTTAAAAATTAAAAGGTATCCAAACACTAGCTAAATCTAGTGGACAGATTAGGGCAGTTAAAACCTTACCCCAGGAAGTTTAATTTTAAATCTCTTTTCAAAGGTAATGACAACCATGATAATATGAGAATTTTAAAGAGATCACGCACATTTAATTTTCCCCTTGCAGCTCCCATATCTTTATGTGAGAAATTATGTGAAACTGACATCATTAATGGGCATACTTGTCAGTCTTCTAATAGAGATCAATTTTTGCTGGATTCTTACTAATAAAATTATTGTGTTTCCTCTTAGCTAGTAATAATAATAAAAAAACAAAAATGCTTCACAGCATAATGAGACAAACAATCCAAAAAAATACTGTGATTGTACCTTCCAAGAACTAATCTGAATTTGTATCCATTGGAAATTTATTGCAAATAAATAAATAAATCACAAGATTTAAATGCTTTGTTCTACTGTGTTAAGAATTTCATAAGAACTACACATACTGACTCCATTTTGGTTTAAATAACAATCTTACTATACATTGATTTTTATATATAATTTGATAACCATGAAGCATTTTTCTTGTTTTCCTGTCCAACTGATCCAATACTTTTTTGTGGCCAATCACTCCAAAACTGTAAGTTGCATTCCTAGATGTCAGCGCTGTTTTCAGTATTAATTTTAATCTTTTAAAATATTATTTACAAAGTTTTGTTTGCATTTGTTCATGTTTTATTGTTGATCCTTCATCAATTCCCAAATATGTATACACTTCCTCCTGCTGAAGTTACTTCATATCACAGTCCTGTTTCAGACTGATATTTTCTTTGGTGCTGCAGCTTTCCTGCTTTAAATTTTGATTTTTGCACATTTATCAAAGTGAAATGACATTCTTATATCATCTAACAATTTTTGACTTGCAGTTGATTCTTTCAGCTCCTCATCAGATGAACTATACAGTTTTGAATCATCCACAAAAAGAAGATGAGAGAGCTTTACCCTTTGATGTTTTCTGGGAAGCAATTTGTAACCATGACCTAATCCATTAAGTACACAGCTTAATAGGTTAAGGTAAAGACAAAAGAACTCTAGAAACAGTGCAGTCTGAGTTAGACAGTCCCCCTGGAATATCCCCCTTTGAATTTTTATCCCTGGAATAATAATTTGTCCTTTATCATGGCTTACCTGCAAAGTGGTTTGCCACTGTTTCATGATCACTATAATGTGGGAGGCTGCCAAATGCTTTTTTGTAATCTATCCATGCCATACTTAAATTTTTCCTCTTTTTACAATTCTGCATTATGACTTTATTTAACAACAAATGACCTTTGTTCCACATGACTTTCTTTTGTTACCTTTTTGCTCTATTGCCATGATTGAGTTTTCTTCTAAATGACTATAAACTCTGCCCCATCAATTCTAGTATATAGTTTATACATTGTTGGAAGGCAAGTTATTGGTCGATAGTTTTTAGGATAGCTTGAAGGTTCACTCTTAAGAAGGAGTATTGTTTTTCCTGTTGTTAACCAGGTTGTTTTCTGTTCAGGATGCACATATAAGTAATTCTTACTCGGGACTAAATCTTAGTGCAAAGATGTTAATATTTTTAGCCAGAAGTTAGGTATTGCATTTGGACCTGGGGTTTTCCAGTTCTTAATTTTGCTTGTATTTCTCTGGCTTTTACTTCATCCCATTTCATATCTCGTACATTTGAACTTCTTACACTTTCTTTTATTTCTTTTATCCATTCAGCATCTTTGTTGTATTCCACAGGGTCTTCATAGATATTTCTCCATAATGTGTCTATTTCTTCTATTTTTGATGGTGTTTCCATTGCTTTTGCTTTGATTTCCAATTCTCTATAAAAATGTTTTGGTTCATCAATGAATTGCTTATTTTGTACTTTTCAAAAAAGCAGTAGTGGCTGGAAGAGTTTAGAACTGCTGACAGTCCACAGTTGCATAACATTACAGATAAAGCAACTTTAAATGTTATGGAAATCTATAGATAACCAAGACTGATAAGCATAATGCTTTCATATCAATTTTTCTCCTTTATTTTAAAGCTGCACAAGAAATTTCAGAGAACAGGGACATACATGCTAAGAGACTGGAGGTACTCAAACAGGAAACTGGTATGTATGCAGCACAAATCAACATGACTGTATTAAATATATTTATTTGTATTATATAGATTAGTAGCAATTTAAGCATGCAGATCTTAGCTGTAAAAGCAAGCATGCATACCTTCTTCTGTAGCTCTTGGTAATGGTATTAGGCAAGTGTAATGGTGTATTCAGTATATGTGGGTTCAGTTACCACAAGTAACCTATACATTCACATTTAACAAATATCATTATTTAAATTTTAAATGCAGCAATATTGGCATTAATGCCACGTTGTTAAGTTAATCTGTAGTATCTTTAAAAGCATATATGGAATATCTGCATATTCCGAGGATTACTTGTAACAGTTCACAATCCTTTTTTGGATTGGGAAAGCTATATAGCTAATATAATAATAAAAATTATGTTTATTTTAATAAACCATGAATGTAACATATAACTGTTCTAAACATCTCTTTTCCTTTTTGTCCCATCCCCACCCCTTACCTCTCTCTTCTTTTTTTAATAGAAATACACCATTATGATGTCATGCTTTTCTGCCAACCAACCAAATGCTTTTCAGCACATGGAGGTAGGCCAACAGCTGTGCCTCAGCTTGCCAGCACTCCACTAACTGCAGCACCAACACCCAGCACCTCTGGGATGCAACCTGGCAGTACTGCCTCCACAGCCCCGGCACTACCTGGCCCATCCACATCGCATAGGATTGCTCTGGCAATTGGTACCCTCTGTGAGTATTGGTGGAGGCGGTGATTACATCACCCACCAGGATCTGCAAGGGTTGGTGTGTGGTATCATAGAAACTGGCATTGGTGTCTACATCAGCCACCTTGTGAGGTTGTACATTATAATTGTAAAGAAAGCCCAACATCAATCATTTTCACAGGAAACTGAGTAAGGGGACAGTGATGACAGTTCTGAGGGTGAGGACTAGATTCTCACAGTTCCCATGCTTGACGGACATGTGCCTCCAATGTCCTTTACCTATCTCCAGTCATGGGGTCCCACAACCTTTTATGTCCATCACCATCCCTGTGTCTGTCTTGTTTGTCCTGTTTGTCTGCACCTGCTTCCTCACCTACCCCCTATCTACCTGACCCTTACATTCCTATGTCCCTTCCCAACATTTGTCTCTTCTTAAATAAAAAAAGAAATTGTCCCAAAAAAGAAATTTTTACCATACATAGCTCTTTGCATATGTATGTTCTCAACACGCTTGATTTGTTCCAATTACTTATACAACATTATTGCATTGTTGTCACCCATCTGTGTTGTGGTGACACTTCATATTTGCCCCATTTTCTATACATGTTCAGATTATAGTGTTAAAGAAGTGGATATCTATGGTTCTTTTCTAATTCCTTCTTGCAAATTACTGTATTGCTTCTCCTTTGTTCTTCCCTCTGCTTGCCCACCCCCCATTTCACATTTCACTACTTTCCTATCTACCCCATTTTCACACCTTTAACCTGATAAAAATATATAATCAGGCACCTTACATATGGCCAGAAATGGCCCATAAAAAGCCTTCACTTTTTGTTCTCTGCATTTGCACAGATTTTGGTGTCACACCAATACTGAGCAGCAGCAAATGGCTCTGTACATCATATGTTAAAACCTGGTGGTTTTTGCCATGAGCCACACTAGTTCAGTTATCTCTGTGCAATGCTATTTAAGCTTGCTGGGTTAAAGGAGCAAAAAGCAGAATAAACGCAGTACCTTGGAACATTTACTCTGACACTTCTTTAGACTGCTGAATGTAAAAGAATGCAATTTCCTATCATTTTTTAGTGTGATGCTATATGTGTATGATATGTTTAATCACCCACAGCTTAACATCTGTCACACTTATGAGTTCTAATGGAGGTATATTGAATACTGGACAAAACAGAGTATTTGAGGTAACATCAAACCCCACAGCTATCACATACTTATCCAGCATTATTCTGTTTTCCATAAGTGTGTTGTCCCTGTCCTAACCCTTCTTTACTCTCATGTCACTCACTTAATGCTATGCAGCATGGCAGTTATGAGAGCAGACCAAGAACATGTCCATGAATGTTCCAGTAAATCAAGCATTGTTATGTGCAAGTTCATCTCTCCTTGTATGCATCCCTTCACTCCCACCCCTCTTTAGATGTGTGTATCTATTAGGTGGATGGACGTAAGGGTTATTTCATGGTCTCTGCATATTGACATGACTCTGGTGCTGGTTAATACAAACAATCAATGCTCCTGTAGTGTGCAATTTTAAAAATCTGCTTTATGATTCTCTCTTGTCACGTTCAGGTGATGGTGGATGAAATGTTCAACTAATGTGACGCTGAAACTGACCTTACTGTGAAGAAGCATACTGCACACACTTTTCAGGAAATCTGGCAATATACAAATAGTTAGCATATATGCTGAGTCATAATAATCATTTAAAAAGATGTATCACCCCTTGTAATTTCTAGAAAGCTGTACACACAATTAACATTTGATTTTCAGTGAGGCCTGCAAAACAGTTAGTGTATAACTGTATTGAGGCAGGCATTACCGATAAAATTTGGAGAAGGCACACATACTTTAGTGTAGTCTTTGATAGCAACATTTGCAGTCCTGATCACATTTACTTAGTTAATGACATCATGACACCATTTGTAAAAAAAAAGAGAATAATCTAGATTTGACTCCTGTCTCACCTATACTCTGACCAGGAGCTCACTGCTCTTACACACTGTGCCACAGAAAAAGCTAAACAGATGGACTATATGAAGAGAGACATGGTTGAGCTCTCTGAGTATGTGTCCTAGGCAGGTATGTCCCTTGCCTTGAGCAGCATACTACCCTCACCTAGGATGATGCTGCAGTATAAAAAAAATGACTGATTTCAATAACTTAGTTTCTGGTGTTATTGAAAGGGGACCCAGTTCCTGTCAGTTTGAGAAGCCATGGTCGACAAACTTTGCCTCTTTGCCAGAGATGGTTTGCACCTGGCACCTCTACGCTTTTATTTTTTTTTTTGTTCCAAAGTTTTTTATTGATTTTTCAGTAACAATCATTTAAACAACAAATTATAATAAAACTATTTACAGATTTTACAAAGGCCTCAGGCACTGTATGAAATGCTATAGATATAAAGAAGGATACAATATTCATTCATTCATACTTTCAAAGTGACTAATTTGATGGAGATAGATCTAAATTCAATGACTGAATAAGGGATAAAACTTTTGTCCAGGGGTTGTTAGTCCATTTTCTGGGATATATTCTTGCTTCTTTAACTTTTATTTCCATTGACGCTATTTCAACCAAGAGGGTCTTGAAATCTTGTAAGGTTGGAATGGAGGGTGACTTCCATCTTCTTGTAATACATTTTTTGGCTGCTGCTAGGATTGTCCAAAGAAGATACTTATTTTTGTTATTCAATACAATAGATTAATTTACATTCAGAAAAATTAACGGTTTTGATAATATAAAGGAATCAGTAAAAATGGCTTGGAGAAAAATTTCAATATCATTCCAAAATTTCTTAGAGCATCTCCAACACGTCACCTGCTCCGAGGAGTTAAATTTAGCAATCTTACTAGGCGTGTAAAAACCTCTATGCAAAAATATCCAGGAGAAAACTTTCCACATTTGTAAGTTAGAGGTTAGTTTAACAGAATGTAAAATATTTGATTTATTCATAGAAGTTAGGGACAATGTGCAGTCTTTAGCAACAAAATCCCAAAACCTCTGATTAGCAATAGTCTTGTAAGTAATAATAATTTTATAAATTTTTGAAATTAAGTTTTTCCAATTAAATTCACCATGTAGTATTTCATTCATAAGAGTTATGCATTTAGGTAGAGAATTAAAGGAAGAACTCTGTATTGTTCTGCATAAATCTTGAGTGAATGGAAGCAGATTATTGAGAACTAGCCAGTCTGATGATGGTAGATCATATTATTTGATCAGAATTTGTGTATCTATGGTAACTAAATTCTTTGTGCAGTGAAACCAGCATGTCATTTTTTTCCTTTCCCAATAGTTGAGTGTATCTAGACTAATTGTTTGTGTCTTTCGGCTTTTCCCGGTTAGGGGTCACCACAGCAGAACTCCAGTCCACTAACGATTGGCAGTAGATTTTTATGTGCTAAGTTGCCAGCTCTGACACAACCTTCAACGAAGGTATGCCCATTCACGCATGTCTCCACACAGAAGACGCTCTAGCTGAGAATCGAACAGGACAACGTCATACTGTGAGGCGACAACGCTACCGCAGCACCACCACCGCAGTTCCGTGTGCATCTAGACTAATATTATCAAAAAAGTTTTTTGTAGCTTTAAAGGAGAATAAAAGCTGGATCCATATTTTAATATCAATATTGTTATTTACAAAGCTTCTAAAGGACTTATAAATCTGATTTAAGTAATATAGGTTAGTAAATTTAATAATATTATACTGTATATTAATACAAAGTACATACCAAAGTTTGTTACTTAATTTGCTTAATTGTAATTTTTTTATTAGTTTATTTTCATTTAGGATGATACTTGTATGTAGCATTTTCAAGCCGAAGAATATTTGGTATCTATCCAATTTAATATTGTTTTTAGGTTAGAGGCTTTGATATAGGATTCTAAATCTGGGAAATTTATTCTTGCAAGCTCCCATGGTTTGATATGACTGGTTAGAGCTATTCTATGCTTTTTGGGGTACCATAAAAATTTTAATAGCGTTTTGTTTATTTCTTTTAAATGTTTTTTACTGGGTAATACAGAAATAGAAAGAGCTATGTAATTTATTTTTGGCGATAAAATCATTTTAATTAATTGTAATCTATCTTCAAATTTTAGATGTAATTTATTCCATTTCTCTATGAGAGTTTTTAGTGAGTTTATAATGTTTTTATAATTTGTGTTTAAAGTTAGTTCTATATTTTCACATAGGACAATCCCTAGATACTTCAAAGAAGAAACCTGTTTCCCAATTATTTCATTAGTAGGTGAATTAGTATTATCATTAGAATTTTTTTTATTTAAGAGCATATGATTAGATTTAGAGCTGCTAATTTTAAGACCAGAAATATTTATTATTTTATTTATTTTACATTTGTTGACCGGGCTAGTCTAGCTGGATATATGTCCATTTTCAGTAGAGGCCTGGGGAGAAAAGCTCCAAAAATGAATATTGAGACAGTTAACAATACATAGAACCATTAAGAATAAATACAGAGGAAGCAATGGTCTAGTGAACAGTTATAATAATACATTTGTATACTAAACAGTATAAGTAGAAATTAACTAAACAATTCTATAAAAGCTAAACTAAAAACAATTCTACAAATCACACTAGAAGGTATGAGCAAGTCATAGTTATGGGAAAGAGAATATATATGTCATTTTGTTATTCAAGAGGAAGAGCAGTACTATGATTTGGAAGTACAGGTTAAAGGAGAAGGGATAGGGTTAAGAATAGAAGGGGAAAAATATGTCAGTCTGAATTAGTACATGGACATTTTTTGACTAGCATATCTAATTCTTGTAAGGATTCTTTGGAATTTATTAAAGTAAGCAAGATATCATCTGCAAATAACATTATCTTGGATTTAAATTGATTATTTATATTTAGGCCTATAATTTTAGGATATAACTAAATTGTCAAGAAAGGGGTTCTATTGCTAAAGCGAATAAAATCGGAGACATTGGGCATCCCTGTTTGGTACCTTTAGTAATTGTAATTGATTCAGATGTAAATGGACCTAATTTTACATATGCTAAATTGTTATAATAAATATTCTTTATAAAAGTAATGAACTGGGTGGGGAATTTATATAATTCTTGAATTTTAAAAAGATAATTCCAGTTTAGTGAGTCAAAGGCCTTTTCAATATCAAGAGTGATTATAAGAGCCTTTTGTTTGTCTCTATTTAGGATATCTATAGTAGTTATAATTCTTTGGATATTATCTTGGGTATGTCTATTATAAATAAATCTCATTTGGTCTTCTGAGATGAGATGGGTTAATGATTTCTTAAATCTGTTAACTAGTATAGACATTGATAGTTTATAATCATTGTTAATCAAAGAAATTGGTCTATATGATTTGCATAAATGGGAGTCTTTATTTTCTTTTAATATGGGAGTAATTAATGAGTATCTCCATGAGGGTGGAATTGTACCTTGTAAATAAGATTAATTTAGGGCTTTGTGTAAGAGTGATATAGCAGAGGGTGGCAGAAGCTTATATATTTCATTAATAATACCATCTATACCCGGTGACTTAGTATTTTTGCTTTCTTGAATTTTCCCATTAATTTTCTTTAGAGAGATTTGTTTCTGAATCTCATTAATCAAAGTCTCTGGTAGATTCTTAAATTCCGGGAAGTTCAAGCTATGCTCTGAGAATTCATGTTGAGTATCTTTGTTTTTGTACTGTTCCGAGAAGTGATACTTAAAAAGGCATCCAAGATATCACCAATATCAGAAACTTTTTTATTATTTCTCCCTTCATGGAGTATACTCACAATATTATTTTCAATGGAATTTCTTTTCACTCTCATTGTTAAATTATGCATATATTTTGGAGATACAGAGAAAGAATTTAATTTAAATTTTTCTAGGGCCAAGTTGGTTTTATGAGTTAAAATGTTGTTATATTTTTTGTTTAAGGATTCATTTTCTTTTTTCTTGTGTGGAATGGTTCTAGTATTATCTTTATTAATTGATACAATTTGTTTTTGTATATTAGATAGTTCCGACTCCCAATCCTTCATTATATTATTAAACCATGTGATAATTTTGCCATATAAATAGGCTTTCAATGAATCCCAAAGTATTCCTACATTTACTTCACTGGTTAAATTTGTATCTAAGAAAAATTCTATCTCTGTATCAAGCCAAGGTTTGAACTGTTTCAATTTAGTAATATATGCTAGTATTCTTTTAGTGAAAGATAGTTTTTTAAAAGCTGTTTGAAGATTAAAAGTAAGTGCATTGTGATCAGACATAGGACATGGGACTATTGTAAAGCATGATATTTTTGTTTTTAGATCTTGGGATATAAATACTTTATCAATTCTGGTTTGAGTCCTGTATCTAAAATCACAGTGGGAAAATTCTAATGAATTATCATTTCTAAGATAAAATAAATCAAACAACTGTAAGTTATCTACTCATTTTTTAAGATTTTTCCCTATAGGAGTAATATGAAAAGGTCTCTTGTCAGTAGTTTCTGAGCCATTCAGCAAACAAATAAAGTCACCTCCTAAAATCAAACTACCCTTAGAATTGTTAGTGATGAGTTCTAAGTGTTTTTTTATTGTTGTTACACTAATTCCCGAAAACCAATAAACATTGACCAGTGTCCAAATTCTACTTCTAAATTTTATTACTATAATTGATAAAAGTCCTTCCTTATCTCCATAATTATACAAAATTTGAGGAGAAATAATGCTTTTCCTCCACAGTGTTAGAACACCTCTGGTCTTTTTGGTGTATGAGGAGTTGGATAGTTTTAGATATTCGTTCAGGTTCCAACTAAAACTATCATTTATTTTGAAGTGGGTTTCTTGCAAAAATATTACTTGCACTTTATTTAATTTCAAGTATTTTAACAGGTTGAGTCTTTTCCCTGGATTATTTAATCCATTAACTTTTAAGGAAATAAAAATCAAATCCATTATATTTATTCAGTGTTTTAGAGTGTAATAGGTGTAATAACAAAGTAGTCATAATATTTAAGATTTGCGTACCCTTCTTGGAAAGGTTATATTTTAGCAACGAGGTGCTGATGCCCAATATAAAATACAATTTATTATCAGACTGAGGCCTAAAAAAAGAAAAAATATTTAAAGCTAAACATTTAACAATCAGTAAATCCATTAACTGACATGGAATGTAAAACATTCCTAATCTGACAGGAAAAAAAATCCAGTCAGATTAACCATCACTTCCAATTTTTGGAATAAGTTTGCCCAACTTGAGGCTCCAGAGTATGTATTTTATGAAATTCTATAGATTAATTGATATGAGCGAACAACAATATATTGATGTAATATATAGTTTGATTATATATAGTACAACTAAATTTCACTAATAAGCCTTTGTTTGATAAAAATACATATCCTCACTTCTGTATGAATTATTGTAGAAGCAAAGAATTTACAATTTGATAATGAACATGTATAGGTGATATTTATCAATTAAGGTCTCAAAGAGCATCTGAATACATACAATTTCCAATCATTTAAATATAGGTACAGTGTTAACCAGGATAAACCAGTACAGTAATAGATCAACATTAAAAGTATTTATAGTAACAGATATTACATGTAACTAATTGCTAAAGCATTTCTCTCACTATAAGGTGTTATGTGATTGTCACTCCTCTATATAGTAATTTCACATATTTCCCTACTGCTACTAGTTAGTAACAATATTACAATAGTATAATCATAATCAGGACATATGGAAATGGGATGTGTATTTACAAATGATGATGGCTGTCAGAGGAGAAACTACTCAAGCAATTCCTATCTATCACAAGTTCAGTAAGTTCATGTAACCATGGAAAAACTCCAACAATAATTAATAAATATAAATGTACTTTCTAACAAAGTATGCAAGGTTTTATATAAAGAAGCATGTCTTAATATTTCATCAGCAATTGAATAGTCTTCACTATTGTAAGGTAAAACTTGGTAGAGTCAACAATTTTGAACATATTTAAATGCAGAGTCATTATTCATTCAAGAAAAACTCTTTTTTTTTTGTACATGTATATTTACTTCCTTCCTCTTTATTTATTTCCTCTTTCTATTTCTCTTTCAACATTCTTTTAATGAAAAAAAACATTTGCTATATAATCATTAGCATTGTCATTACATTCCTTATGTATTGAATTGAACATTTGAGCACTGCACAGTGAGTCCCCATTACTACATAGTTAATCTTCAGCCCTTTACTTAGGTCAGACTTGGTGACGTAGTTAATTGCAATAGTACTGTGTTTGTGTGTGTATATATATATATATATATATATATATATATATATATATATATATATATATATATATATATATATGCACATGTTCATATTCTTATGTATCCTTATATATATGAGCACATATTTATGTCTACATATCGTTAGGCATATATATGTTGATTTACATTCTCTGTATTCATTTTGTCAATAACCAAGAGAGCCTATGTGTTTGAAAGAAAAGTTTGAGAATGGAATTAGAGAAAAATTCCCCTTCTTAACATGTTGTCCAATTATTTGTTATTGTAGTTATCAGACAATCTCTCATAACACATCCCATATACTGATAAGTATATTAGAGTCTATATTGCAGACATTAGTGTGTGTACATAAGGTAGGCTCATTTTCATTTAACTCTTATTTCAATAAATGTTCAAAGAGTTCTAAAATCACATATCTAGCTAGACATCTATTTACTGTCCTTTTCCCCCTCACTATTGTATATGAGGACAACATTCGAATAGTAGTAATCCTCTAGGGCTTTAACATTTTGAAATTAGCTTAACTTCTTTTTATACCAACTGCAGGATGGAAATTAATTGTAACATCACTAAGCATGGTTAAGCAGAAATTTATTAATATCTTGGATATTTGTGCCTCATGGGCCAGCCCCTATAACAGTTACATTGTGTATTTCCTCATTAGCTACATTGTAAGGTACAGCATAGTTGCACCAAATGAAGCAGATATCCCAATCAAAACGGATAGAGCCTGAATCTAAATGTGAAATGATGGTACTAGAAAATGATTTTATACGCTCCATATGACTGTCCTTATTGTTTTACCCACTAGGAGATTTTAAACAGGAACAATTTAGATGTGTTAGAGCCAATTGTAACTAAATAGTTATACTATATTCTACTAACTTGTCACCAGATTATTATGACAGCTCTTGATCACAAACTGAGGTCATAGTACAGAGCTTTTAAGATTTCTATGCATCATCAGAACCTGTTTAAACATATATTAGTTACTGTTAGCTATGATGTACAATGTATGAGCTCATATCTGTAACTTATACTTGCCCTAGAACTCCTTAATAGGTATGAATTAATAACAAATGCCTGATTTGCTTTCCTCCTCGCTTATTCAATTGTGCACAGCAGTGACCAGGGTACCAGACATGCTTAATGTATGTACAAGTGTTAGAAAAATATGTATTAATTTGTGTATTAGCAATATGCTTAGTGCATTTAGAGCTTGAAAAGGGTTAACACATTTATTCTATTTCATACTGCATAAATCTGTACAAACTGCAGTTGCTTTCTGACCTTGTATTGTTAGCTAAAATCTTGCTTGTGCCTTGGAAATTTACTGAGAAGCAGGTGATTTCTGCTTGCGTTAGGAAAATAATGAATAGAACAATACTACTTGTATGAAACTTAGACAAGAAGTTCCACTGTGCTGTGAGAAAATACACAGCTGTAGAAGTTACAGATAATTAGTACAAAGCCTGTTTGAAAATATGAACTGCAATCAGCATTTGCTTGTATCTAAAAAAGTACCTTGAAATGTAACACTGTACAATAAACGCTTGTAAACGGATTAATGGTCACCAAGGCCAGGTTGTTTTTCTCAAAAGTTTCTCACAAATCTAGTCATGTCAGCAGAAAATCTGAGCAACATCTGCTGTAGAACAATTCTAAAAGTTGTGTTTGATTACGTCAGCTTAGAAGGCCATGGCTTGTAAAATAGTATAAGAATAAGCATACTTCCTGTTAGTAGTTAGACAAATCCTTGTATTTGCATGTTTTTGTCTCCTTGCGGCAAGTCAATTAAAAGTGCCTTAACTGAACCTTACGTGTATTGGTCTTTGAAGTTTTTTCCTTTGACAACAAGTTCACAGGATTTCACAATATATCAGTTGTATTGTCTATGTGGCATCCTCAGGATGGAACAGCATCTGTTCTGATGTTATGCTCATGTTACAGTTAGATTGTGAATGGTGTTCTGTACTAAAGGAGATCATGATATAGTCAAAAGCAATACTGTACTTAGATGCAAAAATAAGCATAAGCTGATTCAGGCCTTTTCTTAATTAGCACAGATGAATATACTCAATGAAGATTACTTTATCTGATGTTCATGTCTCATTTTTCACAGTTGTCATAACCACTTTAGTTTGTCATGTTAACTTTTTTGATTTATTGATCTAGGATTTCACTATGCTATTCTAGACTATACCATTGCCGCCTCACAGCAAGAGACTCTCCTGCTCAACTCCTGGCTGGAGAGCCCCCATGTGAAGCTTTAACATCCACTGTGTAGTCGAGTGGCGTTCAGTTATTTCCTCAATAACGAATATGTCAGCGTAAACAGTATAGTGTGCTATAGCATTTCCTCATTCATGTTGCTCAAGAGTAATAGCACTTTACTAGAGACTATCTGAATGATGAAGATTTCTAGGAAATTTATAAACTAAACTTTTTCCCACAATGAGGTAGCCTTCTGTGCCCCACTTTCGTATAATTAGTTTAATACCACTTAAGAAACAAGTTAGAGAGGGACTGGTAAGTCCTAATGGAGTGAAGTATTTGTTTATTTCTAAGCTCCATTTGTCATTAATAGTTAGAACTTACAAACGATGACAGCTGTAAGCATTCCTTTATTCAACAGAAAGATTTTTTTTTAATTATTATCTTTTCCTATCCATTATTTACAGAATACTTTCATTTTTTATATATATACAGTTGCTTGTGTGTAGACTAGAGTAATAATGTATTTAATTATTAGTGACATATTGTGTAAAGCCAAATCTATTAATTTTTGATCTGTTAGTTTCCCAAACACTCAAGGAGATTTGTAATGTGGCAGTGATGTCATTTCCATTTACATAGTCCCGCCTTGGTTACTATAGAGATCAGTTTCTAATTAATTTTACTTGGATCAAATTAACAATTCTAATGAACTCTAACATTTAGTTTAATGTCTTAATTGCATTATATTTCAAGTAACTTCAGGCTGCTGAATCAGTGAGATAGGCAAATGAGATCTCCGTTACACGTGAGCAACACTCGTACAGCTGACCATGGATTTCTAACAGAGTACGCAAAGTCAACCCAGACAAGCTTCTTAATGTTAAACAAAGTTCAGTTTACAGGCAGCCACAACAGTACTTGAGTGGAAAAAAAAAAAAAGGGAGAAGCAACTTTTGAGTTCAGTGCAGTGCTCGAGGTTACTTTCCTCACTAAAGAAAGAAATAACAGTTTGGAATGTTAAAACGCTAAGCTGGAAATAGAATCGGGAAAGAATATTATAATATGTTGAAGTCATATAGTGACAGAATGCTTGAAATGACTTCAAAAAAAGGAAAATAAATACATAAACGTATAACAAAAGTTCTTTGCATTGTATATATAAAATCAGATTCTGAGATTATCTATTTCAGATTGCTAACTAAACGGGCAGTTCTAAAATTACCTTTTTCAAAACTCTCCCTACAGCACTTCCCTCTTCTTCCCTTAACAAAGTAATGGAAGGAAGGAAAGACAATTCTGTAAATAAATGAACATATGTCTGCAGGATTCAACTAGCTATACACCCTAGGTATCACTAGCAGTTGTATCTAAAGACAATTCAATAAATAAATGAACATATGTGTGCAGGATTCAACTAGCTATACACCCTAGGTATCACTAGCAGTTGTATCTAAAGACAATTCAATAAATAAATGAACATATGTGTGCAGGATTCAACTAGCTATACACCCTAGGTATCACTAGCAGTTGTATCTAATAATAGTATAGCATTATTAATTTTAGATTGCAAGTTTTATAAAGACATATGCAAGACAAATAAAGTGATGATACATACTTCTTTAGGTCTAGGTTTCCATAAACTTTTATGACTTAGTTTGATCTTTGAGAGAATTAGGAAGTCTAGTAATTTTGGCTCCAGTTTTCAATTTCTTCTTTCTTACATCCATCCAGTTGTTTTTCTCCGATGATCTTTTAATGGTCATAGATGGTGTCCAGTCCATACCTTCTAGGATTGTAATGATATTATTGTTTTGGATAAAAGAAACAGCTTCTTCTATATTGTTGAAAGATCTCATCTCATTCTGGTGGTGGATTTTGATTTTTGGCTGGATAGACAAATTGTGCTTTAATTTTATTTTGCTTTAAAAACCTTACTAGTGGCCAAGAGCTTTTTATCATTTCCAGGACTCTTGTGGAATAATCATTGTCTAGTCTTATTTGGTTTCCTTTAAAAGATAAGGGACTTTTCCTCCAAGCTGTTCTCAGAATAAGTTCTTTATCTAAGAAGGATAGGAACTTCACAACAGATCTTGGAGAAGCATTAGGGGAAGAACAAATAGGTTTCCCTATGTTTCTATGTGCTCTCTCGATCCCGTAGGACATACCTTCTTTTAAGTCTAAGAATTCAGGTAGCCAGGAATTTAGGAAGGAAATAATATCTTCTCCTTCTGTTTTTTTTTCAGGGAGACCAAAGATTCTAATATTTGTTCTCCTCTCTCTCTCTGTTTTCAATGTTGTCTACTTTATCAGCCAGTTATTTTGTTGCAGTATGATCTCACAGTGGGATTCATCTTCCTTTAGCCTTTTATCTATGTCATTCAGTGAAGTTTCAATGTTCAGAATTTTGGATTGTTGCTGCTGGAGGATTTCCTTCAGGACATCAGTTTGTTGTTGATAGTTCATCTTTTAAAGTTTCAAGATTGTCAGTAAATCTATCCATTTTTAAAGACAGTTTCTGGAGAGTGGTAGATATAGATTGGATCTCTTTCCTTAATGTGGAATCAGCATGTGAAGATTTTGAGTTGCTCATCTCTGTTTAGTTGTATAATCCTTAGTTTTGACAGGAAATGTTTTTAAGAAAAGGCTCCAAAGTTGAGGACCTAGTAGATTATAGATTCCCAAATAGATTGTATAACTTTAAGGAGCTGGTAATAGAATTTTAAATAATCATTTTCCTGTTAATTAGTAACTGATATGGAGCTCAAGAAAAAAGCTGTTACCAGTTGGCCATCTAGGCTCCGCCCTCAGAAAAATGTACTCGCACCTCTAGGCTTTTGACTGCTGGCAAAGGGTCTTGCCTCCCCCATAGTACCTTTTATAGGCAAGGTCTCAAAAACATTACTGATGTGAAATTAGCCAACTACAACAAAATAAGGGTCATGCTGCTAAATGCTAGGAGCTTAAACCAAAAAATGCACTCCCTGGAAGCACTTCTGTCACTAAAAGATGTAGATGTCTGTGCAGTCACAGAAACCTGATTCAAGGCCTCAGAAAGTACCCTGGCCTTGCAAGGCTACAATGTCTTCCACACCTTTAGACAGCAAAATGAACATTTGAAAACCAAAGGAGGCGATGTTTCGATCTATATTAGAGATAAATTCATCTCCCGTCTTGTTAGACTGGACAATTCCATGGAGTTACTCCAAGTTCAGCTTATGGTGGGTAAGACCCCCATTCAAGTCATAGCCAGTTATAGATCTCCCTACATGGGTCACGACTCTCATGAAGCCTACTTGACAAAACTGGAGACAATCCAAATTTTACCGAACATTCTGGTTATGGGGTATTTCAATTATCCCACCAAGTCCCAAATCACTAGCGCAAAAGGTCCTTGACTTTGTTAATTCAAATACCCTGGAACAAATTGTTCATATCCCGACAAGAGGAACAAACACTCTAGATCTGACAGATGCACTGCCACAAATGTCAGACACTCAGTTAAATCTGACCACAAAACAGTCACCTTCAAGTTGGCACTAACACCAGAAGTCACAAAGGGTGAAATCAGACTAAAACACTTTACCAAAGTAAACTATACCCTCCTAAGCAAAGTTATAAATGCAATCCAAGCCCCACCCCAAGCTGGAAGTGGTAACTGCACCGAAGCATACACTAAAGCCCTGTACAATCATTTTCATAAGTGTATAAAGTCAGCTGTACCAGAAGGAATCAAAGCTAGACGCCAAGTAAAAACAAACTGCCATGGTGGACATCCAGCATCAACAAACTTTACAATAAATGCAAAAATTTGCTATCCAAAAAATCAAAGGCAAGGCCCCAATGACGGAAAAGCACTCTCATCAATCTCAACAGGCAAATAAGACAACTTGTCAAATCCTCTAAGGGTACCTTAGAGAGAAACTTAACAACTACAGCCATGAATAACCATAAGTCCTTTTACAGCTATGCACATAGCCTAAAAGGTAGGACCCAAGCATGTGCAGAACTAGTGACTAACGGTATCATACACACTGACCCTACAGAGATAGCAAACCTGCTAGCGGATAGGTTTGGCAAAATGTCACTCCCTTATCCCCTCCTAACTTATCAGAAACCTTCCCCCAGCTCCCCTCCCTACATATTTGAAGAGCAAAGCCTTCTCCAAGGTAAAAAAATACAGCCTCTATGGGACCAGAAAACATCCCAGGCTGTCTTTTAAACAGGCTAAAACATGTACTATCATCACCATTAAGTACCCTTTTCAATCACAGCCTAACCACAGGCTTTGTTCCTGCAGAATGGAGAACAGCGACAGTTATTCCCCTCTACAAAGGTGGCCTAGCATCAGACCCTGGGAATTACAGACCCATAAGCCTGACCAGCCTCATCTGTAAGGCCATGGAACGTATCAGTATGGACCTCATAAATAAAGACCTAGACGACCTCCAAACCCCGGATCTTCCCCAATTTGGCTTCATCAAGGGCAGATCCTGCCTATTAAATCTGGTGGACTTCTTTAAAAAAGTAACCAGCGCCATTTATGAGGGCAAATCTGTCCACACACCATACCTTGACTTCACAAAGGCTTTTGACACATCCCACATTCAGACATCACCGATAAACTTAGCAAACTGAATGTAAACCCCTTTGTTGTAAGATGGGTTGCCAACTGACTCACAAAAGAGACACACACTATCAAAGCGGGTGACTCCACATCAACCAGCAGACCTGTTAACAGTGGAGTGCCATAGGTGTCAGTGCTGGGCCCCCTACTCTTTAGTATATACTTCTCAGAAGTTCAGGTCAAAACTAAGGGGTTGTAGCTGACCAGGTTTCAGACAACTGCAAACTATGTGCAATCATTGAATCCCCAAATTATGTCAGTATACTCCAGGAGGGTCTCATGCAGACCAACTACTGGTGTATTAGTTACGGTCTCAAACTGAATGCAAAGAAATGCATCATCATTATCTTCAGCATAAACAATGTCTCTTCACACTATCAAATCACTAACAATACCTCGAAGTAGTAAGGGAACTGGGATCACAAGTTGACTGCAACCTTAACTTCGACCACCATATGTCTACTTTAGTAATGAAGGTTTCCTACATAACACACATGATTAGTAAAGGCATCACCTCGATTACAACCCCTCGATAGACAGCACTAATCTGGCCCATAACTGAGTATAATGACCCGTTCAACATGTACAGTACAAAGCACCTGCAGCAACTGGAGAGACCTCAAAGGTTTCTAAGAAGATCAAGTGTCCCCGGCATGTGCCTTACACAGACCAACTAAAGTCCCTGTCATTATACTCCATGTTGTACAGACTTCTTAGGTGAGACTTATGCCTGGCCTACAGAACAATCCAAGACCCAAACCTAATGAACTTGCTGCATATCAATAAATCAAATGGGACTAGGACTACCTGTTCCAGGGAACTAAATATGGCCTGCAACTTAAACAGAACAAGCTGGAGGGACATATTTATCTCCCAGTGACTGCTGCTTCTTTGGAACAGGCTACAATTCTTGTGAAACATAGCATCTCCATGACATTGTTCAAGAAGAAATATAGAAGTAAAGTACAATGACTGCATTATTATATTTGCTATGGGTTTATACTGACACTGGACCTCAGTCTTTATGATCATATCACACTGATATTGTAATTAAATGTGGACATCATTTCATCTGAATATGAAGATGCATCCTTCCACCCTTACAGTACTGCTATTTCCAAGTGTGTGTGTGTGTGTGTGTGTGTGTGTGTGTGTGTGTGTGTGTGTGTGTGTGTGTGTGAGTGTGTGGGTGTGGGTGAGTGTGTGGGTGAGTGTGTTATCTAAACAAAAACCTGAGAAACAAGTACATGTATGGCTAAGTTCTGCAAGATGCATTCATGACAGCTTCTTTCAAATAGCTTGCCGTGATGCATTTTAATTTTTATTTTTGCAAATTGCAATCACACATTCATATTCCAAGTCCTGCCTTTGCACACAAGTCTCATAACAGTTATATGTTACCTTCAATACTATGATGATGTAATCCTCTATAAAGATCACTGTGACAGTGATAAAAGCAGATGTCTGCAATGGTATGAATCTTGTGTGCTGTGTTCTCCAGCTTTTGTAACCAGTTAGTCTGGAGACTGAATCACACAACAGTCAACTTGTGTGTGTGTGTGTGTGTGTGTGTGTGTGTGTGTGTGTGTGTGTGTGTGTGTGTGTGTGTGTGTGTGTGTGTGTGTGTCTATATGTCAGAGTGTGTGTGTGTGTGTGTGTGTGTGTGTGTGTGTGTGTGTGTGTGTGTGTGTGTGTGTGTGTGCATGTGTGTGCATGTGCGTGTGTATAGTCAGAAGATCCTGATTCAGCTCCTACCACTGTCACTCAAGTATCATTCAGAAAATACTTTTACACTGGTACATGACTCCACAGCAATTTCATAGAGCCCTCACAACATCCTCTTCTCAACAGACACTGATGATGATGAAGTTATTCCTCTATAAAATGCACTCAGACAGTGTTAATGTCAGACTTGTGCTGTAGCACTAGTGTTAAGTACTTTGTTCTCTCACTTGTGTAACTAGTTAGGTAGATGATCAAATCTCATGACAGTCACCGTGTGTGTGTGTGTGTGTGTGTGTGTGTGTGTGTGTGTGTGTGTGTGTGTGTGTGTGTGTGTAGTCAGAAGAGTTTTATTCCATGACCTGCTACCCTATCTCAAGCAGCATTTAGAAAATGACTCCACAGCAGATTCATACAACCCTCCCAACATCATCTTCTCACCATACACTGATGATGTAATCCTCTATATGTTTTGTAGCTTGTGCAACTAATTATGGAGAGGATTGAATCTCATGGCAATCAACATGTGTGTGTGTGTGTGTGTGTGTGTGTGTGTGTGTGTGTGTGTGTGTGTGTGTGTGTGTGTGTGTGTGTGTCTGTGTGCGTGTGTATTCAGAAGAGCTTGACTCTGGGTCCTACTGCCCTCTCTCAAGCATCATTCAGAAATTCCTTTTACATTGATACTTTACTCCACAGCAGTTTCATACAGCTCTCCCCACATTATCTTCTCATCATGTACTGATAATGTCATTCCCCCATAAAGTGCACTCTGATAAAGTTAAAGTCAGACTTGTGCAGTGGTGCTAGTATTAAGTACTGTGTTCTCTAGCATGTGTAACCTAGCTAGGTAGGGATTCTAATCTCACAGCAGTCAACTTAAATGTGTGTGTGATCATTCAACTCTCACTCTGGAGACAGTTTTACATCAGTATGTGAGTCCACATCTATATCACACAGTCATCCAACATCATCTTCTCAGCATACACTGATGATGTCATCCCCTATGAAGTGCAGTCTGATAATGTTAAAGTAAGTCTTGTGCTGTGGCACTAGTGTTATGTTTGGTGTTCTCTAGCTTATTGCATAGGCAGGGGGTTCTAATCTCACAGAAGTCAATTTGAATGTGTGCATTCATTCAACTCTTAGTCAAGTAAAAAATTTACAGTGTGATTCAACTCCATATCTACGTCACACAATCCTCCCAATGTCTTGCTCTCAATATACACTGATAATCATCCCCTATAAAGTGCACTCTGATAGTATTAAACTCAGGCACCTGTGTTGGTGCAAGTGTTCAAAAATGTGTTCTCTACCTTGTGTAACCAGGAGGGTTCTAATCTCACAGCAGTCAATTTGAGTATGTGTTTTCATTCAACTATATGTATGGAGACAATTTTACATCAATATGTGAATGCACATCTATATTACACATGCCTCCAAAACTTCTTCTCAGCAAACAATGATGATGTCATCCTCTTTAAAGTGCACTCTTACAAAGTTAAAGTCAGACATCTGTGGTGGTGCTAGTCTGATGCTGTATGGCATCCAGCTTGTACCTACACAGGTGTTGTGTTTGAATCTGATCTCAATCAATTTGTGTGTGTGCATGGTTGTTGGTATATTACAGCCATTGTATGCTGTTTTGAATCTCTTTTCATTTGACTTCCACTCAAGAGAACATTTTACATAGCCCCATGAATTCAACGTTCCCTGTTCCATCTGTACAGATAACACTCTTGCTGAGGAACTCTTAGGATGTCATCCTTTCAAAGATGCATACTCACATTGTGGAGCAGAGCCTCTACATTATCCTTGATAGCCATCTCCAGACCACTAGATGTGTGATTACTAATTCTGTCATGGGGTGGTACACATGTCACATATTGACAGAGGCAGTCTGTAATAAAATCAAACACATTTACACATATGCACATGCACCTAATATCTTCTATCTCACAGATATAGCAATTTTTGTTTAATGGTATAATAATGGTTAGAATTTTATGTGCTCTTGATCATTAGCCTAGTAATGCCTTGTGACCCTCTGAAGATTACACATATCAATGTTGTTGCCATCCACATGAAGTGTGGATGCACTGTAGACCTACAACAGTGTATTGCAATTTGTGATTTCAGCTACTGCCATTTGGTAACATGCTTCTTCCATAACAGCTGTAATGCCTCCTGAGGACTGTTGGCATGGGACGTTGCTATGTATATTGTTGCCTTGCTAAGGCATGTGTTCTTATACTGGAGTATATCAACATTCTGCACAGTTCTCATTCCACTATCACAGTGACAGTTGCAGTATGGCACATATGTGCATGTGTATACCTAGCATCTGGGAATGTTATCTGACATATAGCAATATTACATCATTCTGATTACATGGGCACATACACCTGGGTTCATCCACGTGTTGTAATGCTGTTATATCCACAAACATATGACATATTAAGATTCAGGTGCAAACTTGGGGAATTCATTGTGTGTACAGATGTGTTGCTATTCATAAGGATTATTCAGGTGTTCCACAACAACACCATGAGACTGCCAGTATTTGTGTCATTAAATGTTCTGCATGAACCGCATCCACCTCAGTTTTAATGTGTCCATATATGGTGTCAGGACCCTCACCTACACATCTGTACTGATAAACATATATAGGCATATGATGCACTACTGATGCAATGACATCAAATAGGTTGAGTTGTGCAACTGTGTTAACAGTTCCACTGTGATGCATGTGATTCATCCCCAATGTTGTATTTGGAGGTGATGTCAGAAATCATTTTGTAACTACATCTAAAAACTTAAGGGGAATTCCCAGCTATGCACAGAGCTGATGGTGGATGGCACCACCCATATTCAACCAGAGGAAGTAGACAACTTGCCGGCTGACAGATTTGGATCAAACTTCAACCCCCTGTCCCCACAGGTCATCACCCAAAGTATACCTTCCACCATTCCAAAGCCTCAACAGTGCAGATCATCTCTGCCCTTTCTAAGGCTAAATACATGGCATCAATGGGCAATGACAACATCTCAGGTTGCCTTTGAAATAACTTCAAACCTGACCTAGCAGACCTACTTGGATCCCTATCTAACTACAGCCTCCAGACAGGCTATATTCTGGCAGAATGGTAGACAGCAACAGCCATCCCTCTGTAGAAGGGGGTGACCATCAAAATAGACAGGGAATTATAGAAACATAAGCTTGAACAGTGTTATCATTAAGGCCAAGGAAATACTCATTATGGATCTTATCAACAAACACATAGTTAATCTCCTGAAACCAGCTCATTTTGTATTTGTTAAGTGTATATCATGTCTGTGAAATGTGGTTGGCTTCATTGAGAAGGTCACCAAGGCCATGGATGAGGGAAATAATGTGCATCCCACCTAACTTGACCTGGCCAAAGCAGTTGACACAATTCCCCACTCAGGTATTATACAGAAACTCTCTCAACTGTGCATAAACCACTACATCACCAGGTGGGTAGCCAAATGGTTCACTAACAGGGCACATACTGTCAAAGTAGGTGAATTCACCTCTAGCAAGAGGTCAGTCATCAGGGGCATACACATTGGTCTGTACTAGGCTCTTTCCTGCTCAGTATTTATGCAAACATAGACAGTCTTTGTCTGACCAAGTCTGTGGATGACTGCAAACTGGGGGCAATTACTGAATACATGAACGATATAGATATATTGCAGAAAGGATTAGCGCACACAGATGACTCTTGTCATAGCCAGGGTCAGAAACTAAATGGAAAAAAGGCATAATTATTCCCTTTTGTAAAGCAAATACCCCACATAATTACAATATAGACAGCACCCACTAAGAGTAGCCTATAACCAGTGGTATGTGATCTGTGTACTCAGGATGATACTAATCTGAACTTCAACCACCCTGTGTTCATTGTGGTGAGACAGCCCTTCTATGTAGGACAACTTATAAGTAAGGGCATGGCATACAGATCAAATGACATTATAATTCCATTGCTCTTGGCCCTCATCACACAAATAATTGAGTACAATGCACTCTTTGGCATGTATCTTACCAGACATCTACAACAGCTGGAATGAACCCAAAGTTTTCTCACCAGGAAGATACAAATTACAAAAAACAAGTCTCACACTTAAAGACTGAAAGCCCTATCGCTGTATTCTGTCTCCTACAGAAAACAAAGGGGCAATTTGTGTCTGGCCTATAGGGCAGTGTCCAATCCAGCTCTGATGGAAATGTTACACATTCATAAATTAAACTGAACGAGGGTCACTCATTCCAAGGATCTTTACCTAGCCTCTGACATAAATAAATCAAGTTGGAGAGACAGATACATCTCTCAGAGACTGCACCTCCTCTGGAACAAGCTTCCCATTCCTGTAAAGCAAAGGCCTTCTCTGACCCTCTTCCAGCACAACCTAGATCAGTGGATGTGTAATCATAAATTTACTCCTGTCATGGTGTCCATGACCCTCACAGACCCAGGCAGTCAGTATTACATACCATAGCATAGGCTCATACTTCTGTGAACTACATTCACCTTGCTATTGAAAATTGTTACACTTTGGATAAATCTGGCTAGGCTTATATGGGCTGTTAGCCTAGTACTCTCCTATGAACATATGAACCTATGCAGTGTGATTAAACCCAACATACAGCTATAGTGTGACTGTATTGCATCACGGACATACCACTACATCACATCAGTATTACCACTTGATACGGGCACAGTGATCATGTTGGACATGTCTTGAGTTTTGATACGTTCTTACAGTGGTTGCCCAATATACTGTTTGTCATGTGTACAATATTGCAGTGACAGCTTCCTTGATCATTGACACTTGACTTTGCACTGTTGTACTTCCTGTGCACATGGGCATAGCTGATGCATTGCCATTACTCTCAAATACTGCTGTATCATTCATTATAACAGATCACTTTTTAATTTACACATAAATTGCAGATGCTTTAGACAACATCCATTGGTATTACATGTGTGAGATGCATGCAATACCCAGCTGTGTGTAGGGAATCCACTCATAATAGTGTTGTGTTTGTGTGTGTTGTTACTTATATGCCTGATAACTACATCAGCCAGTGATGCTTTCGTCAGCTGCATTACGTTTGGCACATTGAGATCCTACACATCTGGTAGGCCATACAGAACTATTCCTTGGAATGTTTACCCATTAATATTTGAGAGTGCAGACTTCCCCCTCAAGATGTTCTACTAGATGCTTGTGTGATATATTTTCCGTGTTGCACCCAGTAAATACACAGCTCATTCACAACATTGATGGTATGGGCTTGATGCTTTCACATGGTGACTGTGGCTTATGTATCATGAAAACTTATCAACTGTTCATGATTGGCTCTGATTTCATCTCCACTCTTAACACTGTCCCTCTTAAACCAATTTCATAGTCATTATATTTTATAACTGGATGATTAGAACTTTGTGCAAGGGATAATACACGATAGCAAGAATATATCTTCCTGACCCCAGTATCCAGCCAGAAGGGCAATACTAGCCATGGCAGAATAATCTAACTTAATTTATCCTTACAGAAATAAATATCCTTAGAAAATATATTTTACATATTTAACAAGCTCACAGGTCATGAATTTTCCTTTCATAAACATTGGTCACAAATATTATTCATACCCCTATTAGGCCCCTGTTATTTCTCAGGTCATTCAGGGATCCAGGATTAGTAACAATACTAATAAATTGAATATTAATTATCCAGAGTCAGGTTAATTCATATCTTGACATAGTACTTCAAGAAATAGATAATGTGTTAGTTTGTGCAGGTATGTGACAGGGTACCTTTAAAGCAAACTCTTGAAGGCAGTTTGATTATCAGACTAGGTTATGAAGGTATGCTGTCAAGTTTATGCTGACAAGTAATGACTGGATTATATATGAATGCTGACTAAAGTATGCATGTATGTTGCCTACATTACACAAGTATGTTATCATGGTTGACAAGATTATGCAGCTATGTTCACTAGATTATCCAGGTATGATGACTAGATTATATAGGTATGCATGCTGGAGGACATGTTCAGCCTGAATTCAGATATGCACATAGAGAACTCAGTTAAAAAGGTCTAGGATGATCTTCATCATCCTGGACTAGTACTAAAATGTTAACTGTTTATTCAGAATACACCATCTCATTATCTGACCAAAATCATTGGCTAAACAATCCCGCGATATCACTGAAGTACTTATTTAAATGTTTTAAGAAGTCTATGATGATCAATCCAAAGAAAAAATATTTAATAATTGTATGTATTATCTATTAACAGAGCAAGTGAACACATCCTCAGACCCTTCTAAGCCATGACCTAGGTCTAGAGGGACAAAATGGTATACTTTTTGAAGAATTAATAAGACATTAATTAATGTAAAGGAATCATTTTGAACTATACAGACATAAAAATATTTACATAGGCTAATGGTAATAAATTCAATACAAGTTGCCACAAAGAAGAGTTAAAAATTGACAATAACTGTTTTGGCATGAGACTTGCGCATATTAAGAAGATATTCATTATTTTTTTTTTAATTTAACAAGATTTATTTATTTCTGAGACTATTTAAAACATGTTCATTTGCTGAGCATGTTAGATAACTTTCAAAAAAGTCTGGAAGAAAAAAGGAGTCAAAAAAGCATTATTGAGCAAAAGCTGATCTAAGTTCAGGACCCAATAAATATCTGTTTTTTAATCAATATTTTATTGTTAAATTGAGTATGGTTCTAATGAAGGTCTTTGATCAAATTTACTGGCATTTATGATTAGTATTTTAGCTAATCCCAAACAGTTTTACTTCTTAAACTTAAGCATAACCCCTAAGACATAAACATTTATATAATATTTATAACACAGACTGTCTAAAGCAAATTGACTGGGCCCCCTTAAAAACCCTGCCTCTCGACAATGCAATCAGCCGCTATAACAAAACAATTCTGAATCTACTCAACAGCCATGCCCCTCTCAGAACCAAAAGGGTCAAATCCAAAATCTGTCCCTGGCTATCAAAAGAAACCAAACAAACCTTGCTTCTAAGAGACAAAAAGTGGAAACAATTATATAACAATAAACTGCCCAATACACTATTAGAATTCAAACAACTTCACAATGCTGTAAAAAAACTAATAACTAGAAACTGCAAATCATACTACACCAAACTCCAATCTGAGCACTCCACCAACCTCCAAAAATTCTGAAATACTATCTTCTCTCTCCTCCAACCCAGTAACAAAGATAACCCTTGCCCTAAACCCAACCTCACTGACCTAGAAACAGCCACATCATTTAACTCCTTCTTCATGGACTGTACAGCCAAATTAACCACCATCTTCCCACACCCCCCCTCCAAACTCTTCCCCACCACCCTCCTCTCACCCTTCTGACAATACACAACAATCGCCTATCTTCAACCTCAAACCCGTCCCCACAAGCACAATAAAAAAACTCCTCCTCCAGCTAAAACCATGCTGTATTGCACCAGGCAATTTATCCCCACTCTTTCTCAAACTATCTGCCAACAGCATAGCCCTGCCAATCTCCATTCTAATAAACAGATGTATCCAAGAATCCCATGTCCCTTCTGTTTGGAAACATGCATTCATCATTCCACTCCACAAAGGAGGTTTAAAAACTATGACATCACCAATTTCAGGCCCATTGCTATCCTCTCCCCACTCTCAAAAATCCTAGAGAAATGTATTCATGCTCAATTGATGTCATATGTAACACACAATAACCTCCTCACCCCCACACAACATGGCTTCCATTCTGGCCATAGCACCATCACTGGCCTTCTCTCATTCCTCAGATGCATCAGTCATGCTCACGACGCTGTCAAACTAGTATCTACCTGTTCCTTGACCTATCAAAAGCTTTTGACACCGTCTCCCACCGCTCAATCTTATCCTGGCTCTCTAACTACCTCTTCAAAAGACAGCAAGCTGTAAAATAGAAATCTTCAACCTCCTCCTTCTTACACACCCCCATCAGCATTCCCCAAGGATCTGTTCTAGGCCCCCTACTCTTCAACATATTCATGAACAATTATCACCAAACCATCCCAAACACCTCTCTAATTCAGTATGCAGATGATTCTACAATCATCTGCACTGCTGACTCCCTCTCCAACCTACTACTAAAAACCCAGTCAGCTTTTACTAAAACAGAAACCTGGATGCGCAGCCACCACCTCACCCTAAACACAACCAAAACTAAACTAATGATCTTTACTCTCTCCAGAATCACCTCCATTGATAATGCCTCCTTCACTATATTAAGCCAGAATAACATCCCCATTGAAATTGTATCTCATACAAAGCTGCTTGGTGTCATCATTGATGAGCACCTAAAATTCAACATCCATATTCAAACTGCCATCAAAAAATACCATCAAAAATTAGGACTCCTGTACTGACATAATTGCTACCTCGCCCCCTACACCAGAAAGACCCTGGCCTCCTCCTACATCCATCCCCTCTCATATACGGTGCTCCCCTGCTCACCAACCTCCAACTCAGATTACAATCCAAACTGGAATCCTGCTACAATAAAATAAGCAAACTTGCCACAAACTCCAAAAATTATTCGCATCACTGCCTCTCCCTCCAATCCCTACAATGGCTACAGCTACCTAGCTACATAAACCTTCTAAAACTCACCATAGCCCACAAACTTATTTTTAGGCCATCCAGCTGTCCCACTCTTTCCACCACCTTAATCTCCTATATTCTAAACCGCTCACTACGATCTCAAAACAAAAACCTCCTATATGTCTACAAACCTTCCCGGCCCCCAGGCCACTTTTTGCTTTCATACTCCCTAGCCATACTATGAAATTCACTCCTCCCCCCCTTCAAAATATGCCTAACCCCACCAACTTCAGATCCATCCTACACTCCTACCTATCCTCTAAATGGATTTGCCCTTGCTCTTTCCCCATCTGAACCCACAAGCCTCTCCCTATTGACACTCACAGTCAACTCATCAATTCTGCTTATTACCTCCATCCTACCATTCTCCTAACATACATAACTCTACAATTACTGCTGGACTGCTTTCCTACCCTCATTGTATTACCTGCTATTTAAATTTATGTAAATATTGTCATTCTTATGTCTGGGAATGATTAAAATAGGGAACTCCCTGCGTGCTAGAATTATTTCCTTGTGAGGTTATTTGCTTACTGTCACAACAACCAATCTGTACCAGAAGTATCTCTTCATATGTAATTAATTATACCCTCAGCATGGACTATCAGGTGGCCACGGTGGTGCAGGGGTTAGCGTTGCTGCCTCACAGCAAGAAGTTCTCTGGTTCGATCCTCGCCTGAGGTGCCTTCTGTGTGGAGTCTGCATGTCCTCCCTGTGGTCGTGTGGGTTTTCTCCAGGTGCTCCGGTTTCCTCCCACATCCCAAAGACATGATGTAGGTGGATTGAACACTCTAAATTGGCCCTAGGTGTGAGTGTGTGCATGTGTGTGTGCCTTCTGTGGAAGGTTGGGGGCTGGGCTGACAACTCGACACTGTAAAACTTCACTGTCAATCATAAACGGACAGTTGATCCGCTGTGGCGACCCCTAACCGGGAAAAAGCCGAAAGAAGAAGAAGAAAGAAGATGGACTATATCCTATACCTGATAGACATCACTAATACTCTTTCTACACACTTATCATTTTATTAAAGCACAAATCCTACCTCTGTCAATGTTTTATTAAGGTTACTCTGCTTACAGAATGCATATCTGCTATCACTACAGATAGTCTATATACAAATGCTTGTTTATCTCTTCATATTGTTAATTGCACTTTCAGCATGTGTTATATGTCTGCTAGATATGCATGTTTACTATTGTTAATGGATTTGTTATTGTTAATGGAGCTTTTCTCCGCGGGCCTCCACTGAAAATGGGCTATTCTTGGTCCAGTGGACTTCCCCAGTCATCATACTGAAATAAATAAATAAATAAATAAAATATATAAACTTAGATATAAAAATTCTGGCTACCATTTTGTCTTTAAGTCTATGGGCCAGTTTCCATACAGTTCGCAGATGCTATTTGCAGACAGCGCAGTATGCCAAAGGAAGACTTCAGCACACCTGCGGGACACGTGATTTCAGAAAACGCACTGAAGGCAGACCAGCTACTTAAACATTCAGTGTAGGATCATTAGAGATTGCGTGCATGCCAGTGTGATTCCAAAGCACATCATGCACACACAGCGCAAATCAAATGAACAAACAGCCACTCCAACTCCATTTCTGAAATCTTCAGCTCATACATTATGGACCCCAAGGAATTCATGTGAATACTACAGATTATGGTGAAATCCATAGCAAAACTGAAAAAAAACTTATAACAATGCAACCTGCTATTAATATACTGCAACAGGCAGCAGTGATGCAAGCCATAAATGAGGATGTGGCTGTGTGTCCTATAAGTCAGCCAGCTAGAGTCAGAGCAAGGCTGCAACTAAACCAGTTATCAGACCAGCAAATAATCGACAGATACCATTTAGACAGACAAATGGTATAAGCTGTGTGCAACATGTTTGCCTCACACATCTGTGCAGACCCTGCAAGGAAAGGCCATCCCCCTTGAAACTAAAATGTGTCTCATTCTGGGTGTACTTTTATCTGGGACATTCCAGAGACACATGGGGGATGCACTGGGAGTATCACAGACAGTTGGCAGTCATATGTTGGAAAAATTCTTGAAAACAATACGCAGCAAGGTGGATGACTACATACACTTCCCATCCACACCCATAGAGTGGAAAAATGTAATGCACCAGTTCTACAGCATCACAAACTTCCCCATGTACATGGTGCAGTAGATTGCAAGCACATATCTATCAAGACACCATTGCATTCAAAAGCAGACCAATACATAAACAGAAAGGGTTGGCCATCCATCAACTGCCAGGCTGTGGGTGCAGCAGATGGTAGCATAACAAACATCATAGCAACACACCCTGGAAGTGTCCATGATGCTGCCGTTTGAAGGGAAAGTGGACTCCAGGCTGCATTTCAGCAAGGTACATTTCCTGAGGGATTGCTTGTGGGTAAGTAAAGGAACACAGCTAGGATGTAAGTTAAGGATCCCCCTGTCAACAATATCCCATCTGAACAAAAGCATTTTTACTCCCACAACAGGTGACGGAGGTTATCCCCTTAAGTGGTGTCTAATGATCCTATACTGTGAACCATCCAACCCTGCACAGGAGGCCTACAATAGAGCACATGCAACAGCCAGAAACACAACTGAGCATGTATTTAGTGTACTGAAAGCTAGGTTCAGATGTCTGGACACATCTGGGGATGCACTGCAGTACAAACCTGAGAAGGCAGCACAGATGATAATGTTGTGTTCCATGCAGCACAACATGCTAACCCAAGCACATGGTAGTCTTCCAGTGGCAGGTGTGGATGAACTACCCCAAGAACCACAAATGTCTAAAGGGACATCCCACACATCCCACACACAGAGAGGACAGAAGTCACAGGCATAGGCAATGTAGGGTGTGACCACAAGTGAGGCCCCAGACAACACGGCAGCATCTGACCCAGACATTTGAGTCATGACAAGCCACATCTATATGAATACACAGATTGAACATTGTTGTTCAGGTGTTGCCCCTCCACAGCAACACACATTGCATCCCATGGCAAGTACCCACTAGATCCACACACTGGGCACCATATATAACATAAGCATAACATATTCCAACATGAACATATGCAAATGTGTCAAAAAAAATCAGCTCATGCCACAACCAACACAGGTATGCATACACACTCAGTTTTATCACTGTATGGTAAACAAGGGCCACACATCAGTGCTACACTTACATACATGTACAGTATCATAACATGAAAAAAGAGAGATCATGCATGACATCAAGAAGTTTTATTTCAGATGCACAAAGCACAGTACAGTGGTATTAAAATAATATGAGTCAGCTCACCATGTCTGTGCTCCTGTCCTTCATGCATGACACGCAGCTGGTGTGCCACATGATCCATGGCATTGGCAAGTGCAAGGATGTCTGAATGATGCCGTAGCTGAGACCATTCATTTGCCTGCAACAGGAGGTGTACACCATCTGAAACCTGACAATATACATCTGCTCACCTAAGTCTATGGTGAAACCCTGTGTCTGGTTGTTGTGTGGTTCCACTAACAGCAGTGCTCCCAACTGTGGTGTGTTGACTAACAGCCTTCCCCTGTTCAACATCCAGCGTGTCATCATCCTCTGAATGCATTGACAAGCGGACCTCCACATCTGAGGACACATCTGGTGCAACATCAGTGTCAACCTCACGATGTACTCTCCAAACAAATCAAGGTCCTTTGGTCCAGGGGCCATACTACCAAGTTGAGACACATCATAAGCAACATCATTTATCACTGGATGGGCCACTGGATGATAAAGACAGTTGATATAGTACAAGACACAAAGACACAGGTCAAGACAATGTGCATACGGTACATGGTGAATATAAAAGACAATTGGCATATACATTTCACTATAATGTTACAAATACTACTGAGTTCACTTGCAGTCTACTGTATGTATGTTTCATGGAATTTGCATACCATGACTATATAATCTATTAACATGGCCAACATACATGACATATTTGATGCATAAGAAATAAACCACACACCTGGCAAAAACTTATGGGATGGTGTTGTTGTTCCACTCTGCCGAACTTCAAATAGTGTAGGGAAAAAAGATAACATCATTCACATTTTTAAGATGAACAGTTAAAACATACAGAAGGTGTGACATACACATACCACTCATATGTGCACCTGTGGACTCCTGCTGTGTAGAGGTTGTGGTTTGTACTGTGGATTCTGCAGTGAAAAGTAAAGAGAAAGACAGCACAGTCATGTAATTATCAAAACTAATACTGAAAACATCACCTATATATCACAGTAATACGAGCTGCAAATACTCACTTGATGGATGTTGCAACTGTACACAAGAAGGGCCTGTGCTGACAAAGGCTGACAAAGATGTCAGTCATCGTGTGTGCTAAACATAGTTGAAAGCTCTGTAAATGTCACTGTCACATACCCGGTCTTTCTGCACTTGGTAATGCATGGCTTGCCCCTCCACTGGATGTACCTGTAGTGTTCAATGTTAGGGAAACAACAATATAACAGTAAACAGCAGTGCCATTAAATGAGGTGTGGGCACTAACAAGGTATCGTGCACAGCAACAGTAGAGAGACACTCACCTGCTGTTCCCCTACTATAAGCCAGAAGTAGATGTACCTGTGAATATTAATGCAATAAACATTACAACTGTAGTCTGCTCTGCTGTCTGTAACTCAGGTCTACCAATACATGTAATTATATGTACATTCATCATCCTCACTCTGTGTGGAAGTCTGCTCATGGCTCAACTCTGCTGCTGTTAATCAACACAGGAATACATGAATATGCATGCTAAAGAAATATGCAGTGAGTGTCAAAGTACTCATCCCTGTACTGAACATGGATACATACATGTCCATCCTGGAACCTTAGCTTCAATACCACCACCGGGGATTCACTGCTCCCCTATTGGTGTATGAAGTGATGCCAAAAAATTGTGATGTCATCAGGGGGCAGTGGTGGTCCACCACCAGTGGCATACCTTGACCTCTTATAATGTATCACTCTGTTTGCTGTATGAAGAATCACATCTAAGCAGTTAAGTCTAGAGTCCTCATGGGATCAGTTGTGGCTTCCACCTGCATTAGTCATTGTGAAGATATGTGAAGGCTGCCAACCTAAATGGATAGAAATTTGTAGATAATTCTATGTCATTGTAAATATAAATGTAATCCACAGGCTTGTCCTCTTAAATATAAGAAAATTGTGTTAAATGTTGAACTTCAAAAATGTAACCACAGTGCACTCTGCTGGAAGAAAGCTGATAAGTCAAGTATTGTATGACTGTTTGATCTCAAAGCTCAGAGACATAATGTCTGGACTGAGGAATTCCTTCTATTATTTTGAGACCAAAGTTAATTGCTAGATTTTACATATATAATGTATTTTATTGCTGTAGTTTCCTGGCCAAGTGCAAGATCAAAGAAATGTTAAAACTCTAAGTTTCTGTTAGCCTGGGAACCAGAAAAGAATGATGTAATCTAAAATGACTCAGCAATGATGTATTATTTTAAGACTTTCTCAGAGAGAGAGAGAGAGAGAGGATCAGAGCATTTTGCATTTGTCTTCAGAAATGAACACTCACCAGCACTTGCTTTGCTCTGTCTGTATGTAATTAGGATCTTAGACTTTAGGGTTTCTCTTAAGAAATAGATAGAAAATAGTAAGTTTAGACTTGATGTTTTCTATATTTATGTCAGACTATTCTACAATATTATTTTAAGCATGTCCCTGTGATTTCTGAACTCTAGACTAGCACTGTATTGAATTGAGAAGATTAGTCTTGTGTTTTTATTATTTATTATTAAATATTTTTAAACTTTTCAACTGTGGCTGTTTTATGTATAGATAATTTAAGCTCTAGAATACATTGCATGTATATAGTGATACTGCACAAAGCCACTCCAAATAAGCCTTGCTGTTTGTCACACTTACTAATTGGATAATAAGACTGCACAGTATAAATTAGTCACCCTTTGGTAAGGGCCTTTTTTAGTAGCTAATAAGAGTAGTTGGTGGCAGTGATTATTACCTTATAGCCTGGTAGGAGGGGACATAGCTGGAGAACCTGTGCCAGCCTTCCCCGGAGTGTATGTGTGTTTGTATATAAACCAAATCTCAAAGTGTGTGTGCGTGTGTGTGTGTGTGTGTGTGTGTGTGTGTGTGTGTGTGTGTGTGTGTGTGTGCGTGTCAGATACTTGGGCAGGGACACAAAGCACTGGTTGGACAGAGAGGGTACTGGAGGTTTTGGCTTGACTACTCTGCTGTGATCTGTACCATATAGCTGTGCCAATGGGGAGTTTTATTGGGGATCTGAAGAGAAATGGAGAAACCAGCCTCAGACTGACTGTGATCTCTGTGTGCTCTTAAGGGGAATTTTACTTTACTGTGTGTGTACTTGTTATCTCTTCCAATATGGACACCCCTCACTGGTGCTAGTGGTGAGGATTGAGTCTCCTTGATTACTGGGCCAGTGCACAAGCATCACAGTCATGATAGTGAGTTCCATCCATATTTCATTTCTCCAAACGGTATCCCCTGAACAACCTAGGAGTTTTCTACAGGGGAACAACAGGTGAGTGCCTCTATACTGTTGCTGTGCACAATACTTTGTTAGAGCCCACACCTCAATTGTGATGTCGTTCCCCTGGGGAGAAAAGTTGTCACCCCTAGGACAGTTGGTCATCTGGAAAACATTGATATGCACATGATGATAGTCATGGATGAGCACATTTATGCCTTTGATTCTGTGAACAGCACATGTCAAAATAAACCGTATGTATTCTTGTGCAAAGCAAATATCTTTTTAACACTGTCTGTGATAACTACTAACATGACATGTAAAAAGTATCAACAATAACTTTATACAACATTGGTAAAAACAACACAACGTATAACATCTGACTGGGATTAGAACCCCTGACACTATGTATACGTTGAAGGGAGTTCCAAAGACAGCAACATCATGCCACCAGAGTTTGCTTATATTTCAAATTAAAATACTACATCAATTAACAATTAAACGTCTTAGGAATGTGTCAGAATAAGTAGTTGGCAGTACAGATACATAGTAAATTGAGACATAACACCTTTGTCAAGAAGCATCATTGAAGAAATACCCATAACAGCAACAGCACATGTTTTAACATTGTTTTAGGACACACGATTTAAGAAATATCTGTAAGATCAACACCACATACTAAATACAGATACTGTCGTAATTTGTAGGTTTCTATAGTTAGACAACAGAGCACAGGGAATTACCATTAAGAATTGTGGATGATAAGTAAATCCTTCTCTAAATACTGTTATCATCTGCAGTGGAAGTCTGCCTAAACAAGTTCATATGGGACTGAACCAAAATATTTAGAAGAACAACACCTGTATGCATAAATTTCCAGACAACATAAATCCAGGAACCTTTAACAAATTTGCTAAACTTACCATTTTGAGTAGATATGACTTTAAACATGCACCTTTTGAAATTATTATCTTTAACAGATGTACTATTTGCCACTACAAAACTTTCATCAGTTGCCAATGTACCTTGCATTCAGACTTACAGAATCAAAGTGCACCTTGTATGCACACAGCTTTAAGTGTCATTTGCGCCATGCATAATTAATGAGGTAAATTAAAATTCAAGTTCTTGGAATCACATTTGCACACATCCGTATAAATTGCTGTTATGCATTGAAAGACCCAGGTGGACCATGTAAACACCCAATCGGTATTAATAAATGTTATCATGTGTGGCATGTGCCCGCTATCTTTTAATAATCTTAGAACACGACATCAGCGCAACTTCAAATATTGATTTTGATACATTTACTGATCAGACCATTGGTAAATGTGAACTGAGTGGTACCTCGGTGAGCTTTTCTGAGTTTTTCAGTTTTTCAGATATCCACTGATTGAAAATCATGATGGCAACTTTGAGGAAGTTGTGACGTGTTCGTGCACCCACTTGGATTGATGAGGAGATGACACAGATCTTGAACGTATATGCCAGATTGGAGCAGCATATGAGAACAAAACCAAGGAACTTCTCTATGATTGATGTGTGGAAGAGGATCACAAGGAAGCATCGACAGAGGGTTTGGATGTACCGCACTATAGTTCATGTTTACCACCGCTATTCTGACCTGCACTGCATTGCAGGGAAGCAAATGAGATTTGAAGGATGGTCAATGAGGTGTGGAGACAGCCCCTAGATCCCTACAGTAAGTACCAATATCCTACATATTCCTTAGTATTCCTATGGATTTTACAGATATTTATTTGACCCATATATATCATACACATTTTTTATAGCCACATTTTAGCTTCTGTGAGAATTAGCATGTGGGGGTAATTCAATGGGCTTTGTATGTACTGTCCTCTGAACTACAGGTTCAATACCCATGTTGTTATTTTAGTTAAAAATTGAATAATAACATTAACTATGTGCTTTAAAGAAGTACATGTGTTTTACAACATCTAACTACATCATTTCACATAGACATTGTCCTTTTGCATCACTGATCCACGTGGCCAAAGTGGTTAGAAAAACATTTTATATAGCCCACCTAATCATGAAGGGATTCACATCTAGATCAGGGGAGGTCATCGTGCCTCTTTACTCATCCTTCATCAGGCCCATAATTGAGTACAATGCCCCTTTTGGGATGTACCTTACCAGACACCTGCAGCAACTGGAAAGACCCCAAAAGTACCTCACCAAGAGGATCAAAGGGCTCAAACAGATGCCATATGCTGCCCGGTTAAAGAAACTCCAGCTCTACTCAGTGGCATACTGCCTGTTCAGAGGCGGTCTGTGCCTGACGTATAAAGCCATGTCCAACCCGGAATTAATGGACATGCTGCACCTCAGAAAATCCAAATCCCATAGAGCTACGCGCTTGAGAGACTTGAACCTCAGCACTGAAATAAATAGGACATGCTGGAGGGACAGATTCATAACCCAGAGGCTCCCTTCACTCTGGAATAAAATTCCAGTCCAGGTTAGGCAGAGTCCCTCATTGACTCTCTTCAAGAGGAATCTTGATGAGTGGATGGGAGATCGTAGGTTTACCCTGGGTATCACTTCTGTGTCACTGTTAGACAGAGGCACAGTATACTAACCTCGAAAAAGGGCATAGCAAAATAAATTTAAAATGGGTGGCGAAAGCCAAACACATTCTGGCTAGGCTTATAAATGCCCTAGGGCAGATAGCCTAGTATGAACCTATGAACCTATGAACCTATGATGTCTACAGCACCTAGATCACAAATGACTGTGCATTCCATAGTTTTCCATTATAGTCCTACTGCATCATCTACTGGTCCATTACAAGGTGGAAGACAAACACATTTATAACTTAATTACATCATTCTTCATGCACAAGTATACAGACAAGTTTATTTAATGTAAAAAGGAATGCCCATACCATTGGTTAAACATATTTTGTTATGTATGTGTTGATAGCTGTTAATAAGATGGACTGCAACAAGAATTAGACTGTGGAGGGGTTAACTTCACAGGGCAGAGCTATAATACAGTTGGATCAACACTGACTGTGCTTACCATTTTACATAAAATAACTGCTTAATTACTATTGCACACGCTGCATAGTATACCAAATACTAGACAAAATCGTATTTATGACCTAATGAGATGTTTATGTTATGCTATAACAGCACAAATCCTAAACATCTCTAAACAGTAAAACAAGTAGTTGGTCTTGACTGCATGAAATGATTATGACTACATATGATGTAAACATACACTGCACTGTATTAGGTAATCTGCATTTTGTACAATGCCAAGTGAAAATAAGGACATTTGGAAATCCCACTGTAATATCTTAATTTATTATTCACAATTCTCACTCCAACACCTAATGTGCCAGTGGTTCTGAGAGACACTGACACAGGCTTGTATGACAGCTGACTTTACCAAAATACACATTAATCTTGCAAAGACAAAAGTATCTGTTTTGGCCCTGCGAGGATTAAATTATTACACTTGCATTCATTTTATTTAGTTGATAGTATACACATAGACAGATATGAAATAATAGGAAGTTATGTCTTACCATAAATTGGCATTTGTGTTATCCATCTTCATTCTTCCTCATGACTGGGTTTGGAGCTGACCCTTGGATACGGCTCGGCCACTTTTCCAGACATGGATCCGACTCTCGAGCTTCTCCCTTTACCATAATGCACTACACCAGCCCCATGACCTCAGATCAAGTCTGCTAATTCACTATCCTTTAGATGACAAGGATAAGATAGAGAAAAAGGTAACTGAGACTCAGACTTGGGACATATACTTCCTGCAATCTTCCCTAGGTTGTCATGAAAAATAAGGCAAGGGGATAGTTTGGTGAGAAAGTGAGGAAGAATGAAGATGGCCAACACAGATGCCAAGTTATTGTAAGATATAACTTCCTAATCTGATGTTGACATCTTCATTCTTCATCATGATTAGGTCAGAGTCCCCAGCTACCTAACTCCTGCATGGCCATCATGGAAGGATGTGCCGGAGTATTGTCGAGCCAAAAGAAACCCTACTTCTAGATACAATATCCAATTTATAGTGCACAACAAAGATGTGATTGTTTGACCAGGTGGCTGCTGCACAAATATCATCAATGGACATCCTGGATGAAAAGGCAGAAGAAGTAGCCATAGATAGAATGCACTCTTGCAGGTCGAGGTAATGCTAGGCCTCTCTGAGAATAAATGAAGGTGATACAGTCAGTGATCCATTTCACCAGTGTGATTTGTGACACCACTCAACCTAATTTGTTTGCAGAAAAGGCTATAAATAGTTGGTCAGACTTCCCGTGCTGTTTTGTTCAATGCATATAAAAGCGCAGTTGTCTATAAATATCAAGGAGATGTAGAATGTACTCTCCTTTGCTGGAAAAATTGGGAAAAATACTACTAACTGAACAGATTGATTAATTTTGCTTTCCATGTCTACTTTAGGCTTAAAGGAGGGATTGGTATGTAGTGAAACTGTCTTTATGAAAGATTATGTAAGAAGATTTGGAAAATAATGCCTGTAGTTCAGAAATTCTTTTTGCTAAGGTAATGGCTACTAAAAAGATTGTCTTCCATGACAAAAATGTCATGTCAAAGTGGACTTGTCTAACTTTATATACACAAGCAGCAAACAAATAAATCCAAACCAGCCAAATTGTTGAAAATGTTGAAACACAGGTGCCCAGTAGGAAGGTAGCTGGAATAAAGAAGCTGAACCATGACAAAGCAAAATCTTTTTTAATACAAAATGGTGAGCTGTTTTGCAATGGTGACCATTGCTTCATCAGACCATGAAGCAATGGCCACCATTGCGAAAGCGCTCACCATTTTGTATTAAAAACAAGATTTTACTTTGTCGTGGTTCAGCTTCTTTATTCCAGCTACCTTCCTACTGGGCACCTGTGTTTCAACATTGTCTAAAATTATGGTGATGTCCAGGGAGTGTGAGATTTGAATAAGATAATCTCTGGCTTGGAGAAGTTGATGCCTCGTGGAGGCAGTGAGGAGCCAATCTTCTAAGTATGGAAACACCCGGAATCCTTTCAGTCTCATGTCAGCTGCTAAGATTGCCATGCATTTGGTGAACACCCGGGGGTGGGGGGGTGAGCCCAAAGGGCAGTGCTCTGAACTGAAAGTGATTGGCTCCCAGCAGAAAGCACAAGTATCTCCTGGAGTGTCTGTCTATATTGATATGATAGTATGCATCCTTGAGATGTATTGATCACATCCAATCATCCTTGCACAACAGGGGCAAACTGGACTGAACTGTAACCATTCAGAACTTCAGCGTCTTTACATAAAGATTCAAATTGCTTAGATCCAGTATGGGTCTTAGGTCCCCTGTCTTTTTCAACACCAAAATGAAGCGGGAGTAAGTTCTGAATCCTCTTTGTTCACTCGGGACCTCTTAGATGACTCTTTTTTGCAGCAATTTTTGAATTTCTTGGGCTACCTGCTCCCTCTGGGTGGCATGTCAGGGAGCTTCATGCTGTTGTTTGGAGGAGGGAGGGAGGAAAAAGGGAATGTAGTAGCCTCTGGATATTACGTTTAGCACCCATGAATTGTTTGCCAAGTGTGTCCAGGCTTCTGGGTGCAAGGAAATCAATCCTCGACTGCCTCCAGAGATGAACAGTCAGGCAGCGCTTCAGGAGAACTAATAGGGTTTGTCAGGGAATGTGTCTCTGAAGCCCTGGTTCTATGGACCCCCTCTGCCTCTAGGGCGATGTCAGCCATTAAACCCATACTTCTCAACTGTAGAGATTTCTGTAGAATGTCCAGATTTTTGCTTCATATTTTTCATCTGTTCCTCATAAAATTTGTGATTTTCTCACAAATTACTGGAATGATCTTTGTATTGAAGTCACTAAATAATTATATATATTTGTGTTTCAGACTTCATATCCTTCAGAAAAATGCATGCTTTTTGAATTGTAAATATCTTTATGTTAAAAGAACAAGTAACTGTTTATCTTTATTTCTTTAAAATCAATAAAATTGTTTAAAAAAAAGAAAAATGCATGCCAACACAAATTCTGTTATTCTAGCAACTTTCTAAGTTTATAAGAGCAATATTTAAAATCTGTCCCTATTTTTGGGCCTTTGTCCCCTCCATTCTGTCAGGCTTTATCCCAAGTTTTTGTGCTAAGAAGTTGAAAGGTATGAGTAAACCCTCCTCCTCTGCCTCTGGAAGACTGCTTCCCATGTGGGTCCTGGAAAAGCCCTTGGGATTTACAGAACCACGTCTTCTTGCCTCCACACTGGTTCCCCGAAAAGGACCTTTGAGGCATAGAAAATTTGATTCCCATGACAGAAAGTGTTTTCCCATCCTTTTCGCTGTGGGTGAGTATATCTCTAAGAAAAGGCCCAAACAGTGATGAGCCATCAAAAGGGGCATTAATAAAGGACACCTTAAAGGGTTACATAAAATCACATAGTCTCATCCAAGCATCTCCTTATGGAGGCGCCTGAACCAGCAGCCCATGAGGTACCTTCTACTGTATGGGAGAGTAGCCTCATTGAGTAGTCAGCAATGGATGATAGAGTAGCCAGCTTGGGAGAAAGTTTCTTAAGTTCCTCCACAGGCATGGACTTAGAGAGGCTGAGAGGTCCTTGAGCATCTCTCTCTGAAGCCGGGTAAAATGAGCTAGATAATTTAACAACCTCAGCACAAAAGTGGATGAGGCATAAATGCACTTTCCGAACCTGTCCAATGTTCTAGACTCCTTGTTCGGTGGATGGACATTGTCACTCTCCTTTGCCAGTTCTTTCGTAGTGGCCACTACCACCATCATGACATCCACTACAGGACCCTTACTCCAGTGTTTCCTGTCAGAGAGTGACACAAGAAACCTATTGGGGCATTTAGGAATGGGCTTGATGGTATCCGGTTCCTTCCATGTCCAGCAGGAAACCAGATTGACGAGGTCATCTGCCGGGGTGGTCACCCAAGACACAGATGTACCCACCCTGAAGGCCTCCAAGAACACTGACTCTTCATCAGAAGTAAGTTGGACAGACCACCCACCTATCTGCTTCAGGAGCTCCAGAATGTCTCTGAATGAGATGTCATCAGGTGGGGATCGAGGGGATCCTTCTCCCTCATCAAAGTCAGTGTCTTTAGTTAATGCCTCCATCGGGGAGTTGATGTGCTTCCTTTTGCATGTCTTCTTCACAGGGACTTTCTCTGTGGAGTGCTCAGAGGAAGTTTCAGAAGAAGGGGATCCTTTTTGGGTGGGAAGATCCTGGAGACTGCTCGAAGTGGGCTGGCATGGTACAGAATAAGTAGGCTCAAGACCATGACCTAAAGGGGATACAAGGGTAGGTTGCAGGATGTGAGATGACGGTTCTCAACTACAGGAGAATAACCTTCCCACTACTTGGAAAGCCGACAGACCCAGCGAAGACCTTTCCACCTCCTTCAGAACTGAGGCAATGAAGAGAAGGCAGGTCAGGACTCATTCTGGATTCAGGGCCTCCAGAGGGATTTGGACCTGAGCTGCTGAGGGCTGAAGCACCCAGGGTAGGGATGAATCTGACAAAGATGGAGCCAACCCTATTCCCCCGGACCTGGCACCAAAGTCTCTGTTCCGAGATCCACTGTGATCCAGAGGGATAGAAACAGGGCTGATCAGGGGCATCATCGATGTCAAGGAAGGGGGTTTCCCTGGCACCAAAGCTGACACTCTCAGGAGTCCTAAAACCTGTAAATCCGAAGCCAAGGTTTGGACTGGAGAAGGAGTTCTGATGGTATGGGATGGATAACTCACTGATCCAGTAGGGAATGGTGCAGACACTACCCCCATTTCAGTCTAGGCCATGAGGAACTTTCTCATCATCCTGCCTTAGACCAGCTTCTAGAAGACCTGGAAGAAGCTGATGAGGGAGGTCTGGAATGCTTCAACTTAGAAAAAAATGTCAGGTGAGGGAGACTTTCCTAAATGGCTTGGGTACTTCTGCTGAGCTCTTGGATCCAGAGCCCTAGTATCTGATACTGGAGCCAAAGAAGAAGTAGCTGACACTGTAATTACCTCTGTCATATCTGATGACGCCTGTGGATCTGATAAGGAGGTCATTTTCTTCGGATTTATGGAGGTTGGATCCGAAATTTTCTTTGACTTAGCTTTCGGCTCCAAGGGATTTCTCAGGAAAGCAGATAGAGAGAGCGAGATCTCTTCTTAGCTTCCTTAAAGAAGAGGATAAAGCCATGGAGGGGTCTGAGCCTCAGAAGCAAAGAAGGAAGGAGACCCCTTCACACTTGTTGTGCCTGTCCATGCGTGCTAGTGGGTCAAAGGACACACAAACTTCATGGGAAGTCTTAAAGTGATCAGCACCTAAACAGCAAATGTACTCCTTGTGGGCATCTTGGTTGAGCATCTAGTGCCCCAAGAAGTGCATCACTTGAATCCCAGAGAGATTTTTTTCCAACATAACTCCCAACTATCAGGGAAAACAAAGTAAATACAGCTGGCTCTAAAGCCAGCCAAAATGCACATACCCATGCACATACACACAAACAGTTTAGCACTGCACTCACTAAATACCTAAACTTCCACTACAAAAACTATATTAACTCTACTAAAACACACATAAAAAAACTACAACACACCACTACCTGACTATACCAATGCTACTAATCTAAAGAATCCTATGAAAGGAAAGCAAAAAGGGAATACAGGAAGCTAAGATCAATGAGAGAGGAGAAAGGCAAGATATATCAACTGCAGAAGATGTGGATAAAGGCTTTTTGTACTTATCTAGCCAAATAACTACTCAAGAGCACAGATCCACATCCAATCACTGAAGCAGCAAATGAGATCTGATGTTCTGGAGTTGGTTTAGTGCATTATGGATAAAAGGAGGAGCTTGAGAGTCAGATCCAAGTCTGGAAAATGTGGTGAGCCAGATCCAAGGGTCGGATCTGAGATCCAGTCATGAGGAAGAATGAAGAGGACAACATCAGATCATACATTAAGAATGACTCATACATTTGATAATTAGATTGCATTCATCTAAAAGTACAGACGACTATTACAGCCTTGCAAAGCCAGAATTACAACAGTAAACAGCAGAGCCAGTTGCTTCATTCACACATAGCCCCAATCTCTATAGTCCACTCGACCCACAGTATCTGATTGATCTTGCAAAGTTAAAAGACAAAAAAAAGGAATGTAGACGACACTGTTATTAATATATGTATTTTTTTCACATAAATAATAGCCAGAGTTTAAAGCTTGTTGTTGATCTTACTTCACTCAAACGCACATTACTCTTGCAAAGCAAGTCAGAAATACAACAGTAAGGCTAGTCATTTCCTTCACACATACTAAACATAACCCCCAGCCCGACTGCCTACCCACAGTATCTGCGTTGAGCCTACAAGGTTTAAAATAATGAAAAGAGAAGACGGTAATTACATTTCTGTATTTGGTTGTCCTCCCTGCATTTGCATCAGTTTCCTATGGGTACTCCAGTTTTCTCCCACATTCCAAAGACATGCAGTAGGTAGACTGGACACTCTAAATTGGCCCTAGTTGTGAGTGTGTGTGTGCATCCATATGTGTGTGATGCACTCTCCGAGGAGGGTTGGGCCTTGGGCTAGCAACCTGAGCCCTAAAAAACCCTGTAACTGCTAAAAAAACAATGAAAGCTGAAAGGTGCTTATTGCCCAATGTACTACACAGAGAGAGAGATCCACAAGTAGCGTCCAAAACACACTGCGTACCTAGTATCTGTTTGACCCCTGACAGGATATTTTATTAGAAAAAAAGACATCCACAGTCAAGCAGCCCCCCCCCCCCCCAAAGCACACTGCCTCCTTAGTATTTGGTTAACCTGCCAGGATATAATACAAAATCATCAACAGCCCCTAAAATACATTGCCTTCTAGTTCCTATTAAAAAAGAAAGTCATCAACAGCAAAACACACAGACTACTAGTATCTGGTTGACCATACCAGTGTACTATATTAGAAACAGAAAATCATTATCAACAGTCCCCAAAACAGATTGCCTCCCTAGCATCTGGTCAACCCTGCCAGGATATTATATTAAACAAAAAATAAAGTCATCAACAGCCCCAAAAACACACAGATCACTCCAGATATTTGGATTTAATTTAAAACTTTTATTTCAAACTTTATAGCACAAACACTGATAGACGTTTGCTAAATAAAGCAATACAGTCTCATAATGAAAACAGACTTAGCATTAAAAGTCTCTACTTTTGAAACTCACATTCACTAAAAACCCACATTCAAAGAAAATGCATCTGGCCAGTGGTGGATTAAGTTTACCTTTGGGCTGTTTTCAAATCATAGGCCCCTTGCACACATTTTAGCACCATGCCAAAGTTCTTTGATTCACCTTCCTAATTGTATTAAATTATATCCCTTGTATAATATAGCACCACATGTTAGAGTGTGTTTTAAATTTATAGTTTTGAACATTTTTTCCAGTAAGCAATGAAACAAAGCATATAAACCGATAATGACAAAACTGCCCAATTCAGAATGTTTCTACCATAAAAGGCCACTGAAACTTCTGTCATTACAATCCACCAATATCAGTAAATATTCACAATCTCTGTAGAAGTCATCTGAATAATTCCACATTAAAGAGATCTGTAACTAATAAAAAGGTTGCTGCTAGCAAACAACTTTATATTTCATTGTTTTAGCTACAAATTCAGTGCCCACTGTCCTTGAATAATAAATTGCATATGTTACATTAAAAATGGTAAGCTGGTAATATTGCAGTAGGAATGGATGGCAAAATGAAAACAGGTTCACAGTTACTAGGCATCTCACCCAAAGTAGGATATATTTGGGACTGCAACACCTCACCCCCTTAAAATTCAACACAGTATCAGCAATCCATTCTGCAACAAGAAGCAAGCATGCTGCCTGTTGTGCTACTAGTATTGCTGTGAAATTCTATACCATAATAGTGGAACCATTGCTAAACAAAACAGTTGCACAAGGGTTAGCATGAGAAGCATTAAACTTCTCTTCCCCTGAAGTTCACAATTCCTGGAAAATGGACTTGAAACTCAGTTCCTTGAAAAATGCAACTTGGTAGTTGGGGTAGGATTCAGGATCTTGTTTCCTGTAGCTAAAGATACAGGATTTGAGCTTCAGCAAATTACTAACCACCTGCTAACCCTAACTCAGGTATTTCACTCTCTCACACACACACCTCAAACTCTTACTGCAAGAAATCTGGACAAAGCCTAAAATAAATAATGACAGATTATAAATATTGCTCTCATGAACTTAGGAAATTGTTATACTAACAGGATTTGTGTTAGGATATGAAGTTTAAAACTGAAATCTGTCATTATTTAACAACTTCAGTCCTTTTTATGAGGAACAGACAAAAATATGGGATAAAAGTCTGGACATTCTGCAAAAAATCTGGACAGGAGGGGTATGCTAGCTAACTCTTACACACACATAACTCTCCCTCCCTCTTACACACTCACACACACACACACACACACACACACACACACACACACACACACACACACACACACACACCTACCTCCCTACTTCTTACATACACAACTTTATCCACCTACTTCTTTCACACACACACACACACACACACACACACACACACACACACACACACAAACACAAAACTACCTTTCACTTGTCCATTCGTGGTCCACAGTGCAAACATTTTCTGTAATTCAAAATCCATGTGCAAGGAAGACAAAGACATAAATAATCAGTCTCACAGATACAACATGTGTTTATGATCTGTTTTTGTCTTCTGCTTCTGTGTGACCAGACATAAAGGGTGTTCTTAAAGAAGAAAACACTTAAAAATGTTTTTTTTTTTTTTTACCGGCCCACCAACCCATTTTGGCAATGGCCCTTCTTGCATTTGCAAGAACTGCCAGATGCCCAGTCCACCCCTGGCAATGTCTTCAGTATGAGATGTGTTAAAGTTGTATGCATTTCCTGTATTTTGACATTCATTGAAGGATTTCTAAGAAACACCAACAGTACCTGTTCTTCTACAATGATAGCCTAGTTGAATGTTAGCTTAGCCTATAAATTAACTGGCTAGCATGGGAACATTTTGGCATATTGTGTTTCAAACAACATAGGGAAACCTGTTATTTTGGTTAATTTCATCCATAGCATTTTTTTTAAATCTGTATTGCATTATTTTATATTAAGGTTTATGCTGTGCATGGTAATGAATTACTGATCTAGTCTTTCTTTGAACAACACCATAATCCATAACAGCCTAATAACATCAGTTGTTAAAACAACAGTGTTTGAAGAGCATTGCCTGTTTGTTCATGAGTAGCATGCTCTGAGTGTTAACTTAGCTTTTAAGGACATAGGCCAGTATGTCTGCATTTTGTGGGCTGCGTATTCAAGGCCTGAAGCAGGACACATTTATCTTAAACTGCTATACTGATTTCATGTACCCATAGCATTCTTTTAAAAAAAGCATTTGGCATTTATTGATACTAACATATATTTTGAGCGTTGTGAATAACTTGGTTATTCATCAAATTCTTACTGATATAGCTGCAATCCATGACATTCCATTAACATCAGCCATTTAACAGCAAGGGCAAGTACATCTTGATAAATCCTATTGCATGAGCAATTTTTAGATTAATATTGAATACTTTTTAAAATGCTATAAATGACTATTTGTCATGAAATACTGAAGTCAGTAATAGAAAAGAACCAACCTATACGTTTTGAGAGACTATGTTGGGCAAACTAACTGGCAATGAAAGGCAAGGAAGATGTATGTATTTAACTAGTGATGTGCAGTTTAACAAGGACTAATGGTCCTCACACATACCCTTTTGAGTCCATAATTTACAGCAACAGGTATGGTTCTGTTCACAGAAGCCGGATGTTACATGACACTGTCAGACTTGTCTGAGGAATTGATTATCTCAATTACTGTTAATTTTTCAAATCACAGTGCTGACATGAATGTAATTTAAAAACAGTGTAGCTACATGAGCAGCACATGTTCATAGTTTGTAATCCTAAACCAAGCTCATTCTGAGTAGACCAACCCCCATCAGGATGATGCCATCACATTAACACTTTTCAAAGTCTGGAATAAATGTATCTTACAATTAAGATGTGTTAGGGAGGCACATAGGTTTCCAGGTTAGAGTTTGGCTGTAAGGTATGTCAACAGGTTTCAATCTCATGTCCTCTAATCTGTGCTCAAAGATGTTAACACCAGAATATTACAACGTCCATTGAGTATTATGCTTTTCTAATGCCCTTCAGAATAATAGTCTACAAAGTTTGTTGTTAAATGTTTGCCATTGTTATCTGAGGAATCGTTTTTAATTTTTTTTTAATTTGAAATGATGATCTACCTTGGATCCCGGGAACTACCGTCCCATCAGTCTAATGAGCCTGATCTGCAAAGGCATGGAATGCATTATCATGGAACTTATAAACAAAGACATTGGCAACCTTCAAACACTGGACCCCACCCAGTTTGGGTTCGTGAAGGGCCAATCTTGTCTTCTGAACCTGATTGACTTCTTCAAATCAGTCTCCAGAGCTGTGGACGAGGGTAAGGTGGTCCACACAGCCTATCTGAACCTCGCCAAGGCCTTCAACACCGTCCCCCACTCTGGAATCATAGATAAACTTACTAAGCTGGGTATAAATCCCTACATCACTTGATGGGTTGCCAACTGGCTTACTGACAGAACCCAAACTGTAATAGTAGCCGATTCCAAATCCAGCTCCAGACAAGTGACAAGTGGAGTACTTCAGGGTTCAGTCCTGGGACCGCTCTTGTTTGGCATCTACTTCTCTGAAGTACAGGCCAACACTAAGGGACTCTGGCTAACAAAGTTCGCAGATGACTGCAAACTGGGAGCCATTATTGAATCCCCAACTGATGTGGATATTCTACAAAAGGTCCTTACAGAAACAGATGCTTGGTGCCAGAGCCATGGGCTTAAGCTTAATGCCAAGAAATGTATAGTTATCCCCTTTGGGAAAAAACATGTACCCATGAATTACCACATAGGTGGCAATATACTAAACACCGAAAGTGTGATGAGAGACTTAATGACATAGGTGGACAGTGGTCTCACCTTCGATTGCCACATCACCACAACAGTCAGGAAATCCTTCTATGTGGCACACCTCATCACTAAGGGCTTTTCATCCAGAAAAATGAGGTCATTGTCCCACTGTACTCATCCCTCATTAGACCCATAATAGAGTACAACGCCCCGTTTGGTATGTACCTCACAAGACATCTGCAACAGCTGGAAAGGTCACAGAAATACCTCACTAAAAGAATCACAGGCCTAAAGCAGATGCCCTATACTGACCATCTAAAAAAACTCCAGCTATACTCTGTGGCATATCGTCTACTCAGAGACGTTCTCTGCTTAACATATAAGGCCATGTCAAACCCTGAGCTGTTGAACATGCTCCACTTAAAGAAATCCCAATCCCTCAGAGCCACATGCTCCAGGGATCTAAACCTTGTCATCACAATGAACAAAACATGCTGGAGGGATAGGTTCCTGACAGGATCAACTCCCCATACTCTGGAATAGACTGCCCATACATGTCAAGCAGAGTGCCTCCTTGGTGCTCTTCAAAAAGAACCTTGACGATTAGATGGGAGATAGGAAATTCATCCCGGGGATCATGTCAGTCACCCTGCTAGACAGAGGTCCTGGGAAGTAAATATTGCGGGAAGAAATATCCAGGGAATTGTTATGGCTAGGCTTGTATAGACCCTAGGGATGATGGCCTAGTACTAACCTATGAACCTATGAGGACCACACTGAGTGGATGCACAGGCATCATTTTTTTTAAATTTCAGATGACAAGGATTGCATTTGGAACAGAGCTATGTGCATCAAGAGGATGCACAGGCTTGAACAGCAGTGGAGGGAGAAGGAATGTTGAATATTTTACATATATTATGACCTCAGATGCATATGTCACCATTTTCGAGCTGTATTTTTCTAAATTACATGTTTATTGTTTAGAATTCAGGAATACCCATTATGCATCAGTAAGGTAAGTGAAGTCAGCAAAGAGTAGCTTCATTACAATTCTGTATAAAAATTATAGTGTTGATGTATTTTGTATTTTGGATCCATTTTGTCAGCACAAATGTTTTAACAAAACATCAACAACCAAAATGACAGTTTGTTGTGTGCAGAGTGTGTAGTAGGGCAGGGACTTCAGTTCAACACTGGTAGTGCACCTGCTTCACACACCATGGGTGTGTTTGTAAAAACACTGTTACAGCTTAGGTTAACTGTCACTTGTGCAGGTACCCATTTAATAGCAGCAGTTCATAATGAATACACCCTGCAGGTCAACATTGGTTTTATTTTTGTCTCCAACCCCTTTGTTGTTTTATTTAAAAAAAAACACCGCTATAGCTTAGGTTGACTGTCACTTGAGCAGGTACCCATCTGACAGCAGCAGTTCATAATCAGGAAACATGCTTTAAAATATTTGTTCTGTTCCGATAACTTTCTCCTTATTTATACAATTGCATGTCATGTCCGCTTATATACATCATTGAATGCAGACAGTAAAATATGTTTAACCATTCATACATTTTTACAAAACTAATGACGTGTGTGTGTGTGTGTGTGTGTGTGTGTGTGTGTGTGTGTGTGTGTGTGTGTGTGTGTGTGTGTGTGTGTGTGTGTCTAAACATATAAAATTATTCAGGAAAGAATACAGGTGTCCTTTTTAGGAGTATGAGATATAGGGCCATGGGAAATTCTGTCCATAATAGATGAGTCTCAGACCACATGTAAATTTTCATCATAAGGATATTGTGTTGTGCTCTGATTTTCATGGGAGTGTTCTGTGTAATAGACATTTTGTTTTTTTTTCTGTTGTGTTTTGCACTTAATCTTTACACAGCATGGTACCCGAGGATGTTTGCCAATCTGAAGATGACAACGTGCACATGCAAGGCCACTGCCCAAATCATCCTAAGAAGACAGTGACGATGATGACAACAATGGCAAGGAGCCTGGACCTGTCCCTGCCCAAGACATCCTGCCTTCACCCTGAAGGAGATGTTGCCATGGCCATGATAAAGATGATTTTCGGGAGAAGATCAGGGAGGTCATGACCAATGTGTTCCAAACACAGTTGAGAGACATGATGGGGACCTTCTTCATTTTGGTGGAATGGGCTATGCGGTATTCATTTAGGATGATAGCTCATGAGATCATTTTTGAGTGTGATCCACATCAGCCTGGTCCCTCTGGTCAGTAGTTATTGCCTCTGTGCTCCAACATGGTGATTGACATTTAATTGACTGGACTGTATATGCACTCTTGTTTTTACATACCATGTATCTGTCATGCTTATGTGTAATTATTGGGTGACAGTTACTTTGTATTCAATGTGTGACACACATTAACGCATTACACTGTCCACACACATTCAACTGTCCATGCATTGTGGCAGCTAACCTGTTGATAGTGCTGCAACAAGCAGCCTGTAAATATCTGCCTTACTGTGATGACTGACAGACAACATATGTTGCCATAGTCCAACACTAACAGTGTCATATGCCTTGGATGTCTGTTTTGCCATATCAGGTATGTGCAACTTACAGAAATGTCATTCCATATGGTTTTGGATGACAGTTGTCATGATGTCCCACTCTCATGATGTGGTGTTGTGTCTTGGTTTGAAAATACCGATGCCACGTGGGATCAGATACAGGTGTACCCTCTCTACTTGCAGCCCTCTTTATCTGACTGCATCTAACAGCAAGGTAGTGTTATTCTGTACATGATGTTACAGATTATATATTCTTTCACAGTGTTTGTTGTATGTAGCATTTCCACACATCTTCTTAGGATGATTCGGGCAGTGGCCTTGCACATGCAGGTTGTCATCTTTAGATTGGCAAACATCCTCAGGTACCATGCTCTGTAAAGATTCATTGCAAAACACAACAGAAAAGAAAACAAAATGTCTATTACACAGAACACTCCCATGAAAAGCAGAGCACAACATAATATCCTTATGATGAAAATTTACACATGGTCTGAGACTCATCTGTTATGAACAGAGTTACCCATGGCCCTATATCTCATACTTCTAAAAAGGACAACTGTATTTGTTTGTGGATGGCGCAGTGGTACAGTGGTAGCATTGTTGCCTCACAGCAAGAGGTTCTCCAGTTTAATTCTTGGCTGTAGTGTCTTCTGTGCAGAGTCTGCATGGCCTCCCTGCATTCATGTGGGTTTCCTCCAGTTGCTCTGGTTTCCTCCCACGTTACGAATACATGCTGTTTGTAAATTCCTGCATGCACTGTTGGAAACTCCTGGTGTTCTGGCTGAAATGTGATTCTCAAACAATCTGGAAATATATCGCTGACTGGTAAGTATATTTCTTGGCATTTTAACTGTTCAGAGTTCTGCATTGTCTTAATTATGCCTGACTGAGTTATTTTTTGCCTGACTGAATTATTTTATATATTTTCTGGCATTGTTTTCTGTTTTTCATCTGTCCTGAAACTGCTTCCCCCCTGTTCATGTGGTGAAGTTCATAAAACTGGTCTAACAGCTTTTGTGTTATCTGATTGCTTCAAGGCTTGCTGATTTAAAAATAGTTTCTGTTTGTAAATTCCTGCATACACTGTTGGAAACTCCTGGTGTTCTAGCTGAAGTGTGATTCTCAAACAATCTGGAAATATATCTCTGACTAATAAGTATATTTTTGGCTTTTTAACCTTTCAGAGTTCTGAATTGTCTTAATTTTGCCTGACTGAATTATTTTATATATTTTCTGGCATTGTTTTCTGTTTCTCATCTGTCCTGAAACTGTTCCTTCCCCTCCTCCCCACCCTATTCTTGTGGTGTTGTTATAGTTGAAGGCTTTGTAGTTGCCCACCCCTACTGTAAAGTTGATCTTGGACACCCCTCTCAGTCTGGTGTTCACTCTACGTAATACAGAAAGAACATGTGAGAAGGCCAACCCACTTAGGTTCTTAACCTTGAATTTTTCTTCTGTTCCTTCTTCCTCTTTCCTTGCACTTTACTAAAATAAATGCACTTTATTTTGCTTTTACCTTTTCTTAAAAGTACTCAGTTGTATTTATTCTGCTCCATTAGCTACTGCCTGGTAGTAGCCTGATTAAACTGTAACTGTTATTCTAAGCCTTCTGGTTTAAGCACTTGGGATCCAGACCAGTTGTTTTACATTAAGAAGGTTTGTGGTCTGCACTGTTGTGACAGGACAGGTAGCTTACATTCTTCTAAGTTAGGAATTACTGATTGAAGGCTCAGTGTCTGTTATTTTAAAAGTGTATTAGTTCTGGTTAAAGCACTTGGGCTTCAGGCCAGTTATTTTTCATTAAGAAGGTTTGTGGTCTGCACTCTTGTGGGAGGAGAGGCTAAATTCTTCCCTTCTAAGCTGGGAATTTCTGGTTAAAGGTTTATTGTGCTTGCTTATTTGAACTGTTTCTTTCTGAAATTGGTGCGCCTTATTGCTGTAGCATAGACCAGATTCAGGCCTGCTGAATCTAGCTTTGTTTGTATAACTTGAGCACTGATGCAGGCCATCTTTTTTTGGAGAAGGTTCCCCTGCACCCCAGTGGCAGGAGTGTGCAGTTAGTACTTGTCTGATTGAAGACTGCTGGAACAGGGCTCAGTTTTGAGCTTTTTTACTGGTTAATTGGCTAATTTGTTTAAATCAGTTTGCTCATTTTCTATTCTTATATAAAAGAATTGCACTTTATTCATCTGCTTTTACTGTATTTGTGTTTCTTCCTACTTTATTACTTTATTTTGCTTTTGCTGCTTGTTCTTAAAAGTACTTAATTGCATTTATTCTGCTGCATTTATTACTGCTTGTTAGTAGCCTGATTAAATTGTAACTGTTATTCTAAACCTTTGGTTGAAGCACTTGGGATTCAGACCAGTTGTTTTACATTAAGGTTTGTGGTCTGCACTGTTGTAGCAGGACAGGTAGCTTACATCCTTCTAAGTTGGGAGTTGTTGATTGAAGGCTTAGTGTCTGTTATTCTAAAAGTGCATTAGTTCTGGTTTAAGCACTTGGGCTTTGGGCCAGTTATTTTACATTAAGAAGGTGTGGTCTGCACTCTTGTGGGAGGACAGGGTAGATTCTGCCCTTCTGAGCTGGGAGTTTCTGGTTAAAGGCTTACTATGCCTGCTTATTTGAACTGTTTCTTTCCGAAATTGGTACGCCTTGTTTGCTGTAGCATAGGCTAAATTCAGACCTGTTGAATCCAGCTTTGTTTGTATACCTTGAGCACTAATCCAGACCATCTTTTTTGGAGAAGGTTCTCCTGCACCCTAGTGGCAGAGTGTGCAGTTAGAACTTGCCTGATCAAAGACTGCTGGAATGGGGCTCAGTTTTTAGCTTTTTATTGGTTAATTGGTTAATTTGTTTAAATCAGTTTGCTCATTTGCTACTGTTATATTTAAAAAAAAATACGCTTTATGCATCACTACTTAGCTAGGGTTAAACTATTCCCAGTGCCATAAAGTCTGCTCTTCAAATTTTCCCTTACAACTAGCCAGTTTTTTTAGTTTTAGCATTCAAATCTGTTTCTTTGAGCTCAGCACTTATTCAGAACTCGTTGTAAGCACTAAATAAGCTACAAATTACTACAGCACTCAACTTTCCTCACTTGTCTAGAGGAAAACCGTTTTTAGTACTTAATAAATAAGCACCTATCCAGGCATGTCTAAGGGTCAGCTCCCGGTGTTTTCTCCTGTCTACCTGATGAATCTGGGCATCTTGGGGCAATGCAGCAATTGCCTCATGTACACAGACAACCCACTTCTCCTACCACCCAACACTACAATCTGTGAGAGATGCACTTATATAGCCAAACTGGAAGCAAAGCTCTCTTCACCCAAGACAGGACTAGACAGTCAAGAGGAAAAGGTAAACACTTGCACCACACCACACTCATCACATAGTCCCTCAAAACCTACACCACCAAAACACACACATATAAACACAAAACACACACCTACATTCGCAGAGGCTCTCAATAAAAATCTGCTCAAGCAACAGAGATCTCCAAAGCAGAAACGCAAGCAACCTCCACCCCCCCAACACAACCCAAATGACACATAGCCCACAAATTCAGTGTGCCACTCAACCACAGCCTATAAGGCATAACAACGTACCCAACACTCTAGTCATAGGTGACTCTATAGTCAGGCACACTGATGTTCCACTCACCAGGCTAAACAAGGAGAAAGCAACTGTTAGCTACCTGTCGGGTGCCAGGATCCGCCACATAATGCACTCACTCAGCTCACTCCACAACAAGTACAAATATGACTCTGTCATTGTCCATGTTGGTGTGTTTAACATGAGATGTACCTCCCTGGACAACATACAAAGAGACATGGAGGAGCTCTCTGATCTTGTAGCCCAGGCAGGAATGACCCTAGCCCTGAGTAGCATCCTGCCATCACCCAGAATGATACCACACTAGAAGGACAAAATGATTGACTTCAACAATTGGCTAAGCTTCTGGTGTCATTCTAAGGGGATCCAGTATCTGTCTGCCTGGGATGACATGAAGGACAGACCACGATGTTTTGCCAGAGATGGCCTGCACCTGTCACCCTTGGGATTCCGTATAATGGCTAAGGCTCTTTCCACCCCTATAGTGCCTTTTTTAGGCAATGTTCAAATGACAAATTCACCACTTTAACAGGTACAAGCAAGCAAAATCTGAGGGTAATGCTACTCAGTGCTAGAAGTCTAAACCTCAAAATGCATTCACTCGAGGCACTCCTTAAAATGGAAAACATCGACATCTGTTCAGTGACAGAGACCTGGTTCAAGTCTACCGAGAGCACCCCTGCATTATCAGGCTATAATTCATACCACACCTTTCGGCCACCTAACCTGGACCGAAACACTAAAGGTGGAGGTGTATCCATATTCATTAAGGATATACACACCTTCAGGCTAGCTGCTCAGCATAATGTATCTGAGATTATCCAAGTGCAACTAACTTCAGGCAAGACTGCAATCCAAATTGTAACTTGCTACAGATCCCCCACCATGCCCCAGGATTCCTACTCCTCATTTCTTGATACATTGGAAAATATTAGGGTACAATCCAACACCCTAACAATGGGTGATTTCAACTATCCCACCATTCACTGGGAAAAGTACTCATGTAACAACTCTTTTGCTCAACATTTTCTGGAATTCATAAATTCCAATGCCTTGGATCAACTTATCCACACCCCCAACAGGGGCAGCAATATCCTAGACCTGGTCATTACCAACACTGGTGTTCCACACCAGAGGTCAATTCCTTGTTGGTCAGATCCAACCACAAGCTAATCATCCTGGACATCCACATCCCGCCCCCACCCTCATTAGGGAAAACACCGTAAAAAATTTCTCCAAAGCCAACTTCACGCTTCTTAAGACAGAAGTGGCAAACTTCACAACACCCATGCAGACGGACAATAGAGGTACGACTGCTGAATCCTACACAAATACACTTTATAAGCACTTACACAAGTGCATGGATCATGCTATCCCTAACAGAACCAAGACGTTATCCTCCAATAAAAGGAAGCCAATCAAGGCTTATAGTGCCTGCATATTTGAACTGCTTCTTACTGAAATTGGTACACCTTGTTTGCTGTAGCATAGACAAGATCCAGGCCTGCTGAATCTAGCTTTGTTTGTATAACTTGAGCACTAATCCAGGCATTTTTTAAAATATTCAATTGTATTTATTACTGCTTGGTAGTAACTTGATTAAAGTGTAGCTATCATTATAAGTCTTTTGGATTAAGCACTTGGGCTTCAGACCCGTTGTCTTACATTAGGAAGGTTTGTGGCCTGCACTGTGGTGGCAGGACAGGTAGCTTACATCCTTCTAAGTTGGGAACTGCTGATTGAGGGCTCAGTGTCTGTTATTCTAAAAGTGTATTAGTTCTGGTTTAAGCACTTGGGCTTCAGGCCAGTTATTTTACATTAAGAAGGTTCCTGGTCTGCACTCTTGTGGGAGGAGAGGCTGGACTCTGCCCTTCTGAGCTGGGAATATCTGGTTAAAGGCTTATAGTGCCTGCATATTTGAACTGTTGCTCACTGAAATTGGTACACCTTGTTTGCTGTAGCATAGACTAGATCCAGGTCTGCTGAATCTAGCTTTGTTTGTATGCTTGTTATTTCCCTGAAACACTAATTCCACCTAAAACGCGGCTTTTCAGCGCTTCTGTGGATCCCTAGTGATATCTGCATTGCTTACTGTACTTATTTCCTTGTTTCACTTGAAAGAAAGTTACTGTTTGTCATTTTTGCATTTAAGTTACCTGTAACACATTGCATTTAAGTTACCTGGCACTTGCTCACTAAGTCAGCACTAAAAAATTAAACGCACTACACCCTCACAAACTCCCCTTGAGTACCTTGTTCCCCACTGGCCCTTTTTTTCATTTATAAAGGAATTCCCAATACTATTCTAGCATGTCCAAAGGTCAGTTGTCAGTCTCCTCTCCAGTCCAGCTGGTGAATCTGGGAATCTTGAGGCAATGTTACAACTGCCTCATGTACACAGACAACCCTCTCCTCCTCCCAACAAATTCCAACACGTGAGAGATGCAGCCATATAGCCAAACTGGAGGCTAAGCTCTCTCAACTCAGTACTAGCGAAACCAGTCAGGAGGAGAAGGAAACCACACTCACTACAATTCCAGTCTCACATAGACCTACCATGACAGCAAACCAAACACATAAACACACAAAAACATACTCAGAGGCTCTAAATAAAAATCTGCCTAAGCAGCAGAGACCTCCAAAGCAGACACCCAAGCAACTGCTACCCCAAAACAAAACACGTGCAACACATAGCTCACAAAGCCAGTGTGCTGAACAGTCACAGCCCTTAAGGCTAAACAACACACCTGATACACTTGTAATAGGTGACTCTATCGTCAGGCACACTGACGTCCTGCTCACCAGGCTGAACAAGGAGAAGGTCACGGTGAGCTGCCTGTCGGGCGCTAGGATCCACCACGTAACACAAGCACACAGGTCACTCCAAGGCAAGTACAAATATGACTCAGTCATTGTCCATGCTGGTGTGAATGACCTGAGACGTACCTCCCTGGACTACATGAAAAGAGACATAGAGGAGCTCTCTGAGCATGTAGCCTAGGCCAGTATGACCCTGACCTTGAGTAGCATCTTACCCTCACCAAGAATGATGCTACAATATGAAGACAAGATGATAAATTTCAACAATTGGCTTAAGTATTGGTGTCATTCAAAGGGGATCCAATGCCTGTCAGCCTGGGATGACATGCTCAACAAGCCACGATGCTTCACTAGGGACGGCTTGCACCTGTCACCCCTGGGTTTTCGGATATTGGCAAAGGCTCTTGCTACCCCCATAGTGACTTTTTTAGGCAAGGCTCAAAAAGACAAACCCACCTCCATAGGTATCACAAGAGATAAGAAACTAAGAGTAATGCTACTCAACGCCAGAAGTCTAAACCTCAAGATGCACGCACTCAAAACTCTCCTTAGCATGGAGAACATCGATATCTGTGCAGTAACAGAAACCTGGTTCAAGGCTCCTGAGAGCACCCCAGCACTACCAGGTTATACCTCATACCATGCTTTTCAGCACCAAAACTTGGACCGAACCACAAAAGGAGAGGGAGTATGAATATTCATCAAAGATACCCACACCTCCAGGTTGGTGGCACAGCACAAAGTATCAGAGACTATCCATGTGCAACTAACAGTGGGTAAAACTGCCTTCCAGTTTATAGCCTGCTACAGACCACTCTCCCAAACCCAGGAACCCCACTTGGCCTTCCTGAGAACACTGGAAAATATGAAGGTCTCTCCAAACACCATTATATTGGGCAACTTCAACTACCCAAACATAGACTGGGAGCATTACTCTAGCTCCAGCACCCTAGCCCAAAGGTTCCCAGAATTTATAAACTCAAATGCTATGGAACAACTTGTTACCACTCCCACAAGAGGGGAAAACATACTGGACCTGATCATCACCAACATGGGGACTCTATGCTCCAGACCAGAAGTGTATCCCTCACTGGTAAGATCAGACCATAAACTAATCTCACTGGATATTCACATCCCGACCCCAACCCTGCCCAGAAAACCACAGTGAAAAACTTCTCTAAAGCAAATTTCACACTCCTCAAAACTGAGGTGGAATCCTTCAAAGCCCCCGGGCCTGTGGAAAAAAACAGCCCAGACCGCAGAATCCTTTATAAACGCATTCTATGAACACCTTCAGGAATGCATGGATCATGCAATCCCAAATAAAACCAAGACCCAATCCTCCAAAGGCAGACATCCTGTCTGGTGGACCCCAGCCATAAACAAACTATACAATAGAAGGAGGAAGCTACTACATGATGGAGCAAAATCCCAAAAAAGGGAAGGCATCTCTGATCAGTATTAGCAAAAAACTACGGGCATTCATAAAATCATCTAAGGCTAGCTTCGAGAGAAAAATTGCACAGGACACTAAGGATAATCACAAGGCTTTCTTTAGTTATGTTAGGAACCTGGGTGGGAATTCCCAGATATGCTCAGAATTAGTCCAAAATGACAAAAAATACACCAAACCCACAGACATTGCCAACATCCTAGCTGACAGGTTCAGCGCAAACTTCCCCACCAAAAGGGAAAATATCTATCCCAGCAGAGTGCTGCCCCCCTGACATCTCAGATGCTCAGGTAAGAGCCGCCCTCTCCAAAGCAAAAACACAGCATCAATGGGACCAGACGGTGTCCCGGGCTGCGTCCTACATGAACTCCAAGAAGAGCTAAACCCAAACATAAAACTACTGTTCAATCTCAGCCTTACTACAGGATATGTACCCAAAGAGTGGTGTACAGCAACAGTGGTCCCTCTCCACAAAGGTGGTGCCTCAACGGATCCTGGAAACTATCGCCCCATAAGCCTGACTAGCTTGGTCTGCAAGGCTATGGAAAGGATCATCATGGATCTCATAAAAAAAGATATTGGGGACCTACAGACACTGGATCCTACCCAGTTCGGCTTTGTTAAGGGCAGATCCTGCCTCTTAAACCTGGTCAATTTCTTTGAAACAGTCACCAAGGCCATTGACGAGGGGAAGGTGGTCCACACAGCCTACCTGGACCTCGCAAAAGCCTTCGATGCAATACCCCACTCAGGCATTATAGATAAGCTCACCAGCTTAAATATAAACCCTTATGTCACTAGATGGGTTGCAAACTGGCTCAAGGACAGAACCCACATGCTTAGAATTGCTGGAGCCATGTCAGACTCCAAACCAGTTACAAGTGGCATCCCACAAGGCTCAGTCCTGGGACCTCTCTTGTTCTGTATATATTTCTCGGAGGTACAGGCCAACACGGAAGGACTGTGGCTGACCAAGTTCGCAGATCACTGCAAACTGGGCGCCATAATCGACTCTCCAGCCGACACAAGCATCCTCCAAAAGGGCCTCATAGAAACAGACAACTGGTGCCAGAGCCATGGCCTCAAGCTAAATGCCAAAAAGTGTATAGCCATCCCCTTTGGCAAAAACAAAGTGCCCACAAATTACAACATAGGTGGTAATCCATTAAGTACAGAAGAAGTATTTAGGGACCTGGGGACCCAAGTTGATAGCAATCTCTCATTTGACAACCACATGGCCAAAGTGGTTAGAAAAATATTTTATATAGCCCACCTAATCATGAAGGGATTCACATCTAGATCAGGGGAGGTCATCGTGCCTCTTTACTCATCCCTCATCAGGCCCATAATTGAGTACAATGCCCCTTTTGGGATGTACCTTACCAGACACCTGCAGCAACTGGAAAGACCCCAAAAGTACCTCACCAAGAGGATCAAAGGGCTCAAACAGATGCCATATGCTGCCCGGTTAAAGAAACTCCAGCTCTACTCAGTGGCATACCGCCTGCTCAGAGGCGATCTGTGCCTGACATATAAAGCCATGTCCAACCTGGAATTAATGGACATGCTGCACCTCAGAAAATCCAAATCCCATCGAGCTATGCACTTGAGAGACTTGAACCTCAGCGCTAAAATAAATAGGACATGCTGGAGGGACAGATTCATAACCCAGAGGCTTCCTTCACTCTGGAATAAAATCCCAGTCCAGGTTAGGCAGAGTCCCTCATTGACTCTCTTCAAGAGGAATCTTGATGAGTGGATGGGAGATCGTAGGTTTACCCCGGGTATCACTTCTGTGTCACTGTTAGACAGAGACACAGTATACTAACCTCGAAAAAGGGCATAATTAATTTAAAATGGGTGGCAAAAGCCAAACACACTCTGGCTAGGCTTATAAATGCCCTAGGGCAGATAGCCTAGTATGAACCTATGAACCTGCCATAAAGAAACTCTACAACAGAAGAAAGAGACTGTTGCAAAAAAGAGTAAAATCCCATGATTGGAGGAACTCCCTGGTCAGCCTCATTAAGAAGCTGAGATCCCTCATAAAATCCTCCAAAGCTAGTTATGAAAATAAAATCGCCACTGATTCTAAAGACAACCACAAAGCATTCTATAGCTAAGTCAAGAATCTCAATGGTGACACTCAGATCTGCTCTGAGTTACAGCACAATGGCACTAAATATACAGAACCAACTGATATTGCCAACATCCTGGCAGATAGGTTCATTGCTAACTTTACCCCCCTCTCACCCCCTAAAGAGCCCATCTGCATATCGGAAGAATGCAACATTCCTGTAATCATGGCTGCACAGGTAAAAACTACACTCTCCAAAGCCAAGAACACAGCATCCATGGGACCTGACAACATCCTAGGCTGCATTCTACACGAAATACAAAATTAACTGGCACCCCACCTAAGCACCATGTTCAATCATAGCTGCACCTCAGGCTTTGTGCCAACTGAATGGCGCACACTGAAGGTTATCCCACTCCACAAAGGGGGAGACACCATGGACTTCGGGAACTACTGCCCCATTAGCTTAATGAGCTTGGTCTGCAAGGCCATGGAACGTATCATCATGGAACTTATAAACAAAGATACTGGTAATCTCCAAACTCTGGACCCCACCCAGTTCAGGTTTGTAAAAGGCATATCATGTCTCCTAAACCTGACAAACTTCTTTGAAGCAGTCACCAAAGTCATAGATGAGGGTAAGGTGGTTCACACAGCCTATCTAGATCTCACCAAGGCTTTTGACACCATCCTCCACTCTGGAATTATAGATAAACTCACTAAACTAGGTATAAACCCCTATGTCACAAGATGGGTTGCCAACTGGCTCACTGACAGAACCCACACTGTGAAAGTAGCAGACTCCAAATCCAACTTCAGACCAGTGACAAATGAAGTACCACAGAGTTCAGTCCTGGGTCCTCTCCTGTTTGGTGTCTACTTTTCTTAAATACAGGCTAACACAGAAGGTCTTTGGCTAACAAAGTGTGCAGATGACTGAAAACTAGCAGCCATAATCAAAACTCCTAACAATGTGGAAATCATACAAAAGTTCCTCATTGAGACAGATGTCTGGTGTCAAAGCCATGGCCTCAAGCTCAATGCCAAAAAGTGCATTGTCATCCCCTTTTGTAAAAACTATCTACCCATGAGCTACTACATAGGTGGTAGTCTAATTAACACCGAAAGTGTGATAAGAGACCTTGGGACACAGGTGGACAGTAGTCTCTCCTTTGATAATCACATCGCCACAGTAGTCAGGAAATCCTTCTACATGGCACAGCTCATCATAAAAGGTTTCTCATCCAGGAAAAAAGAGGTCATTGTTCCCCTCTACTTGTTACTCATTATACCTATTATAGAGTACAATGCCCCTTTTGGTATGTACCTCACAAGATATCTACAACAACTGGAAAGGCCGCAAAAATACCTCAGAAAGAGGATTACCAGCCTCAAGCAGATGCCCTACGTAGACCATCTCAAAACACTCCAGCTTTACTCCATCACATATCGCCTACTCAGAGGCAATCTCTGCCTAACATACAAAGCTAAGTCAAACCCAGAGCTGTTTGACATGCTCCACTTAAAGAAATACCAATCCCCCAAAGCTACATGCTCTAGGGATCTAAACCTTGTCACCACAATAAACAGAACATGTTGGAGGGATATATTCCTGTTCCAGAGACTTCCCATACTCTGGAACAAACTACCTATGTATATCAAACAAAGCTCTTCATTAGCACTCTTCAAGAAAAATCTTGATGACTGGATGGGAAATAGGAAGTTCACCCCGGAGATCACCTCTGTGGCTCTGCTCGACAGGGGCACAGGAAAATAATTTTCTTGGGTGGCGAAAGTCAGGGTACATTTTGTCTAGGCTTATATAGGCCCTAGGGCCAATAGTCTAGTACCTACCTATGAACCTATGCGTCTGGAGCATTTCTCCCTGGGCCTCCACTGAAAATTGGCTTTGTTCCAAGTCGGACTTTCCCGGTACGCAAATGTTAAATAAATAATGATTCAGTGACATTGGTGTACATCTTCCATAAATAGTTGTACACATTATGATTGTACATGTTTGTGCACGTAGTCAGACATATATTGACACAGAAATGTACTTCTGACAAGTGAGCATTCAGTGATGTACTGCTGATGTGCTGTAACGATGCTCACAGGGGTGTCCTCTGCTTAGTAATGAGAAGTGGTTAACATCCACATCCAATTCTTTATTTGGCATTTGAATGACAGTAATGTGTACATGATTGCAATTTTTAACTTACTTATCTATGCATTTTGATGTGACATGCTTGCACATTACTATGTATGCGTGTTTTATACATGTTCAGTTTTGTTGACATGAGCAGTCCATCTGGCCATTTGACATACATTTTCCATTTAAGTGTATGTCTGTGTGTCTTTTACAGTACCCTGTGTACTTTACACATGCATTTGCCTTGTGTTAACTTACTGTGTCCTGCATTACCATGATGTGGCCCCAGGTTGTCCACCTCCCTTCTACCTTAATATCGCTCGAGTATTTATTGCAGGTATTTTTGCCTTTGTGAAAACTACTGTCCACTGCCATTTCTTAATTTGACACACTGAACAAGTGACACATATATGGCAATTTTTCAATGTGGGACATCTGCACACAAGTTTCTGGCTAATGCTTGTAATATGTCCTTGTTCTCATTCTATTTGTGTGTTACTCAGTGTAGTTTTTTTCACATCCATGTGCACAACCTGCTATATTCATTATTCTGTTGTTACATATTTTAACATATTATTAAATGTCATTGGTGTATGTATGTATGTATGTGTATTGACCTTAATTTCATGTACATTCCATTACACGTCTGTTTTGGTTGTGTACACCTACTTGTTGATATAGCAGCCTTTGCAGATCTTTTGCAGTACTTCTGTTTGCGACTCTGCTTGGTTGATTGCTTGCTTTCACATGCATGGTCACAGGTATTTGGGTCTGTCCTCTGGAGTTATGTACCTCTGCTTGACCTGCATTTACTCATCTGTGAGATGGCTTGGCTAACACCTGCACTGCTGACAGACTCTTTAGATATGCATTTATTCATCCAATTTGTGCTGCAATCCTGACTTATTACCCCACAAGACATATTTACCATTGCTCATACACATTTAGTTTTGACTCCCACACAGTGTTCACCATGTGCTAAAGTGATACTGCATAGATAGATTTGTTTTTCCGCATTTCTCCATGGCAGTTATGCATCCCCACCCTGTTTTACAACTTTACTTTGCCTGTGCTGTGCAGTGTGCTGTCTGTGTGACTTTCCTATCCTTACTGTTTTTTTCCCAACTTTTGTCTGTCTTGTGTTATGCTATTTGTTCTATGGGTATACCTAATGTACTTAATTTCACCTCCTCTCTCCCTATGGTTTCATTTCCCTCCATTCTTTAAAACTAAAAAAGGAAATATCTGTGATTGTCTAAGACATTTCTGTGTGTACTCCTGCAAATTTATGTTACGGTTGCCATGTGGATTACTTTGGAATACTTAGCATTTTTAATGTATTTTTTTTTTTGGTTATTACTACAGAGTCAGTAATGTTCTGTAGTTATCCATAACCTTACTGTAGAGATTTTATCTTTCTAAACAACAATTGGGATTCTTGAGTTGTGATCATCTTCCTATTTATTTGGTACTGTACAATGTTATTTGACAACCATTTCTTATAATTACAGATTACTTGAGCCTTTCCATAGTGCGCCATTAGAACTGTGGAACTCCTGTGTGTGCTAAGTTATTCTGAGTTTCTTGGTATACATTAGCATATTACAATGTTATCTACAAGTTTCATGCTGATATTGGCATATTGCACAGGATTCAGCAAGCTTTATGGAATCCGGCCCTATACATTGTTGCATAATTTATAATTTCCCTTTTCATTTAGGCTTTCTCCCTGTGGTATAAATAGAGGAGAACATCTTACCTTCAGAGAATATGCTGTTATTGCACCCAGTATTACAACCAATCATTTTTAAATTGTCACTCAATGCCTTCAGAAGTATTTGCTAAAGAAAATATTTGCACTTTCTTCAGAGGTATTAAATATTGTTATATTCCACTAATATTAAGTAAGGTAATTATTATATCACAGTCTGTCAACTATACTGTCAGTGAATGGTTCCCTATCACAAGTGAGACCCAAAATTGTTAGTACCACAAATCTAAAAAAATAAAACTTTAATTCAATGAAAAAACACAAATTTCGAACCTCAGTGTTACAACCTCAGTGTATTAGGCTGTACCACCCCCACCCCCACATGCACACCAGCTGTTTATACACATTAATTACTTCCCTAGCAAAAATCTTTGAGAAATCCATACATTTCCAGTTACTAAAACACCTTCTCTCTAACAACCTCATAGCCAAAGCTTAACACGGCTTTTGTCCTGGCCATAGCACCACCTCTGCCCTTATCTATTTCACCAACCACATTAATCAACAGAGAAATGCAGGAAATCAAGTATCAACTGTATTTTTAGACCTCTCTAAAGCATTTGATGTCTCCCATAACAAACTACTGACTGTTCTTTCAGAACATAAAATAAATAACTCAGTACTCCTGTGGTTTAAAGACTATCTCTCTAACAGACACCAAGCTGTTAAGTTGCAGGACACCCTATCCTCCCTACTTCCCATCACCCTAGGAGTGCTTCAAGGATCTTTACTTGGTCCCCTGGTCTTCACAATGTTCATAAACGGCCTTCAAAAAGCCACAATTCATGCAAGCCTGGTCCAATACACCGATGACTCTTCTCTAATCTGCTCCACCCCCCCACTACAACTTCTACAGATAAGAACCCAAGAATCCTTCACAGCCATCAAAACCCAGTTAACAGACTCCCAATAGATACTCAACCCCCCAAAAAACCAACTTATGCTCTTTCATCCCTCTAAAGCTATAGACCCCATTCACCCTTTTACAAGTATTGCCTCTGACAGCACCCATATTACTCCAGCTGCCATACCAAGCTATTAGGTGTCATCATAGACCAAAGCATGAAATTTGACAACCGCATAGGTCAAACCATAATAAAAGTGCACAAAAAGCTAGGCACACTCTACAGATGTAGAGCATTTCTGATCACTAATAGTAAAATAACCATAGCAAGAACCCACCTACTCTCCACATTGCTCTATGCTTCCCCCACCCTAGTAAACTTAAATAAAGATGATCTAAACAAACTATCCACCTGTTATAACAAAATAGCCAAATTTGCCACTGACTCTTCCTAAAGATCTCACCACTGTGAAGCCCTTCAGAAACTGTCCTGGTTAGAATTACCAAACGTACTTACCCTGAATCTATCTCACCAAATTCTCCACCACCCCAACATAACCCCCAGCACTAAAAGGCCTTATTATCCACTACACCAACAATCGACAGCTAAGGTCCACCAACAAAGGACTGGTAGAAGTATCCAAAAGTAAAAATAACTCAGGTGATTCCCTCTACTCTTCTTCCACTACAAAAATGTGACACTCCCTTCCAGTCAAAGTCAGGTGACAAACAAAAAAATCAGTTTCAAAATTCAACTAAAATCTTATTTCTCTAATTCCTGGATATATATATATATATATATATATATATATATATATATATATATATATATATATATATATATATATATACTCTGACCCAGCTAACTTCTCTATATACATTCCATCTCCAGCTCTTCCTTATATATCTGCTATAAAGACTTCTTCAGAACTTCAAAACCTAAAATTCCTTGTAACAAAGCCTTTACAACTATCCACGGAAATTTATATATATTTTTTTCAGTTAACATTGCAGTTATTTCCTCCTTAATATTCTCATCTCTTTACTGTAATACTAATACCCATGTGGGAATCTTTGACAAATTCTATAGACTTTCACATTATATTGTTATTTATTCCTGTAATCATATTTGCTTGTTTTTGTAATTTTACATTGATTTATTTGTTATTTTGTTCTTGTACTTTTTATACTTATCTTGAACTTTTCTCCCTGGGCCTCCACTGAAAACAGGCAATCCTGCCCAGTCAGACTCCCCCGGTAAACAAATGCAAAATAACATAAAATAAATAAATAAATAAATGCTTTAGCTAAATCCTCATAATAACACAGATTGATTATTAATTTCAAATATTTTTGTTATGTTTTTCATTTATTTTGATGGTACAACATTCATAGCTCTATTATAAACTGCAGTTTTAACACATAATTCTGAAAATGTTCATGTATAACTTTATCAGATGTTTCATGCATTCAATACGTTTATATTCCATTCTTGATTTCTATTTCCCCTAACCTTGTGAAATATATAAAATTGTCCTTAATGTTCCTATCTGGTGCAGCAGATGTGTGATGGAATTAATTAAATTTTCTAGTACTGTTTTCACTCTGTTCCATACAATTTACTTAATACTGTCTGTCAGTATTTAATAGGCTTGGCTTACTCTGGGTTTGCATAACTTTTTTAACACATTTTCTACAGAAGAATGTTAACAGATTCTGCCATTTAATCTATTACCCAGTAACTAAATTTGCATTATGTATTTCCAGTAGTGCTTATGTCTATTCTTCTTAAAGTATTTATAAAGTGTATTACTTTATACAGGGATACCTAGCAGTGTGTTACTGTCTTCATTTTAATGTAGGATTTGCACATATTCCTTACCTGCTGGATGTTGGTGTATTTTTCTTTGCTGTATGTGAAGACAATTATGAATATCTTCTGTTTTTATTCTGTATTGATGGTGGAAATGTCATGCTGTATCACTCTGTAAAGTGACAATTCACATATACTGCTAGAAAAAGTTAACCTGCATCACTCTGCTAGATGTTCATTTACATATTTCTGGATATCCTTTTCCACTGCAATTGTATTTCCCATTTCATCTATTAATTTATAATTATCCTTCAGTTTTTTAACATCTGTATGCTTTAAAAGGGATTTAAATTGCATGACTTTTACACTTGACTGTGCACTTCAAAAAATTTCACAAAGTACACTCTAATCTCCTCATCAGGTAGGTATTTTAAATGATTTTCTATATCTGTTACATTAACTGATTTTAGATATTTTTAAAGCTAAAGTCTGCATTAAAAGAATTATGTGCATCCTTCATGGATAAATCAGATGGCTAAGTTTATAAATGTTTGTTTAAATTCCTAGATGTTCATTTTCTGAATCATTGTACCAGTATTGCCTGCCATTTTACCTAGCAAATTTGTAACCATAGGCATTTTATTGTATATTAAATGTGCATGAGTCATGGCTAAAAAGGGTCAAATGATCAGCTCACCTATGGGCTCCATTATAGCATGTCAATGACCTTGAACATTACCCATGATCAAACAAAAGACTGAGTTATTCACTTTCCTCCACTACCATCATATTCACTCTTTATGGACATTTTTTTGTCTATATACAGCTCATGCCTTAGTGTGATAAACAATGGAGCCCTTGGGAAAGGATTACATGGTCTCCCCAGTTGCACACCAGTCCTTCCTGCACCTACTCAGTGCCTCTACACTGTTCCCCCCAGTCTGTCCCTATACTGTCCAGATAGAGTACTTTGTTCTTGTTTTATTTGCACTTTGACTTATTTTTTAGCTTTTCCACCATCCTTTTAACACACTCTAACTGACCAAGACTCTACCATAATAAGTGTGGAGGAAGCATTAGAATTAAACTGAGATGCAATGATTGGGGCCACTTGGCCTTTGGAAGGCATAGAGTTCTAGAAGCTTTTATATATATTTTATAGCTTTTTGATCCAATGATGACATTCCTGAGTAAGGAAAGAAATTCATTGTTATTTTTACCTTCCAAGGAAGACTCAGTTGTCTCTAAATCTTAATGTTCTTTAATGTTCATCTTAATGTTCACAGCAAACAAAATAGTAGTTCACAATGAACTGAGATGACAAATGTTTGCAGGGATGTATACATGCTATCTGGAAACAGTACCTGCCTCCCTACCCTCCATAAGATGGTTACCCTTTGAGTACCCCTCTGGTGTTAGATTGGGGTGAAGGTAAATGCACAAATAGCCACTAGTATACATTATACAGCTGAGGGTCTAGGGACTGGAACCAGAGCATTGAATAAAAACCTACACAGTGAAAGAGAATACATGCATACTCCATGCAGGAAGAACCATTGTCAAAAATTCAACCAAAGACCCGAGCAATATGGACAGTAATGGTACTCACCTAACCACTGTTCCAATGATCACCACAAACAGTTACTGTGTACAGTGTTAATGTTTATGATGAAAATTGAAAAAAACACGTTCATCTTGTTATTTTTACATATACTGAGATCACTCCCCCACATACAAAGGCATCACAAACAACCCCAAGATCCATCAATTAGAACCACTTTATTGACTGTGCATAATTCATATGTCTGACTGTGCTAACAATTAGACAAAGAAAAGGATCACAGCCAACTTCATGCAAATGAACACTAATTCTGCAAACCCAGAATAATGACTAATTAACCTGAGCAAATGACAGCAGGGTCAGTCATTTGCATTTACCAATAGCCCCAAAGCACCACAATTAGAGCCAAATTTATTGATTATGTTCAACTCGGATAGAGGACTAATAAAATTAAAATAATACCAACCAGCCATAATAATTTATTTTAATGTGCTAGATACACACACACACACACACACACACACACAGACACACACACACAGACACACACAGACACACACACACACGTGCGAGTGCGCGCGCACATATCTACTTGCATGTGACCATCAATTACAGCCACTGTTATGACTGGGACCATTGTGATCAAGTGAATGAACAAATACATAAATAACTACTACATAAGAATCACTGCTGTCAGAATACAGTGTGCAACCCACTGCAACACCCCTGACATATACTTCTCAACATTCAGTTCAAGAATCAAGAACATATAGTGAGTGACAGCTGACCAAATACAGGGAAAGTATCGCCCTTATATACTTAGAAAGTTGTTAAAGTAACATGCTTTACATTAGCATGTTTTTTTTCTGAATGCTAAGTCTGAAATTTAAATGTTTGTCATTACTTAGTGGCTGAAATCCTTATCAGTTTGCCAGAAAAATGCACAAGCTTTACAATGAATACATCAAAATAAGAGGCAAATCAGAGACATTCTACAAAATCAGGAACAGATGAGAGCCACCCACACATATGCACACATACACACATGTACACTGGGTGTGCCACACCCACTCACACACTTAAATAAAATAAAAAAAAAAATACTTACCTTCTTGCATTCTGACGCACACACAGTGATAGTAAAAAATTACAGATATGAAATGAATTAATTAATTTGCTCCTTCATTTAAGATATCCAAAACATTCTTTAATTTTCAATCAAGCTGCCTCACTCACTTGAGATAGACTCAATAGAAACAGCTCCTCTTTGCTGCATTCTGCCATCTTGGGAGCACCTTTTTAAGTGAGTTTTCTGCCTCCTAATAGTCTCCACACTACATATAATGCCAGGCTGGTGAGCGGAGTAAGCCGATTGCTTTCTTTATATCGGAAATCGGAAAGTAGTCAGAACTTAGCACATTTGCAATAGCATGTATGCAGGAGTTCCAAACTTCAGTAAGAGAAGAATATAATTAAAGAAAAAAGTAACACTAGTATTTTAAAAAAAAAGTAAAATAAGAACATAATTGATTTTTTTTATTATGGAGAGTTGTTGCCCAGCAGCTAGTACCATACTCTACTGCTAGATAATATCCAAAAAGCTTTATGGGCCCTAGATATGGTAAACATTAAAAAAATCCAATATTACTTGGTAGGTGATGCAGAAAAGTTATTTGATTGAGTCTCACTGAGGTACTAAGAATATGATTTTTTTTTGTTCATAGGTTCATAGGTTCATACTAGGCTATCTGCCCGAGGGCATTTACAAGCCTAGCCCATAGTTTTGTGGCTTACGCCACCCCTTTAGTATGGGGAACTATACCCATTATTTTGCTGTGCCTCTGTTGAGCAGTGACACTGAGGTAATCCCTGGGGTATATCTGCGATCTCCCATCCATTGGTCAAGATTTCTCTTGAACAAGGCCAGCGAGGTGCTCTGCCTCACATATACCGGGATTTTATTCCACAGCATAGGGAGTCTTTGGGTGATGAATCTATCCCTCCAGCACGTCCTATTAATAGCCGTGTCGAGGTTTAAGTCTCCCGCCCTTGTGGCTCTGACGGATCTAGATTTTTGAGGTGAAGCATATTCATCAAATCTGGGTTTGACATGGCCTTGTATGTTAGGCAAAGGTCACCTCTGAGCAAGCGTGGCGACTGAATAGAGCTGGAGTTCTTTCAGTCGGGCAGCATAGGACAGATGTTTGAGACCCTTTATCCTTTTGGTGAGGAACTTTTGTGGCCTCTCCAGCTGCTGCAAGTGTCGGGTCAGATACATTCCGAATGGGGCATTGTACTCAATCATTGGTCTGATGAGTGATGAGTATAGGGAGACTATGACCTCCCTTGATCTAGATGAGAATCCCTTCATGATAAGGTGGGCAATGTAGAAGGTCTTCCTAACTACTTTAGCTACATGGGTATCGAATGACAGACTACTATCAACCTGGGTCCCCAGGTCCCTGATAACTTCTTCTGTACTCAGTGGATTGCCACCTATTTGGTAGCTAGGGGTAACCTTGTTTTTCCCGAAGGGTATGACTATGCATTTTTGGCATTTAACTTTAGGCCATGGCTCTGGCACCAGTTATCCGTTTCTGTGAGACCCTTCTGAAGGATATCTGTGTCAGATGTGTTTTCTACTATGGCCCAGTTTGCAGTCATCTGCAAACTTTGTCAGCCATAACCCTCCTGTGTTTGCTTGTACTTGGAAAAGTAGATGCCAAACAAGAGTGGGCCCAGGACTGAGCCCTGTGGTACACCACTTGTGACAGGCTTTGAGTCTGACATGGCGCCAGCAACTCTGACCCTGTGGGTTCTGTCACTCAGCCAGTTTGCAACCCATCTTGTGATGTATGGGTTAACATTTAAGCTGATGAGTTTTTCAATGATACCCGAGTGGGGTATTGTATCAAAGGCCTTCGCCAGATCGAGGTAGGCTGTATGGACTGCCTTTCCTCATCAATGGCTTTGGTGACTGTTTGAAAAAGTCAACCAAGTTTAGAAGGCATGATCTGCCTTTGACAAAGCCAAACTGGGATGGATCCAAAGTCTGCAAATTCCTATGTCTTTATTTATGAGGTCCATTATGATCCTCTCCATGGCTTTGCAGATAAGGCTTGTCAAGCTAATGGGCGGTAATTTCCAGGGTCGGTGGAGGCACCGCCTTTGTGAAGTGGGACCACAGTTGCAGTGCGCCACTCCTGGGTGCGTATCCAGAGGTAAGACTATGATTAAACAGCTGTCCTAGCTGTGGGTTTAATTCCTCATTGAGTTCGTGGAGCACACAGCCGGGGACACCATCAGGTCCCATGGATGCTGTGTTTTTGCTTTGGACAGAGCAGTTCTCACTTGGGCGTTGGAGATGTTTGGGGGGCTGCAATCGCTTGGTATAGATATCTCTCCTTTTGGGGGGGAGAAGTTTGCACTGAACCTGTCAGCCAGTATGTTGGCAACGTCTGTAGGATCAGTAATCTTCACATCATTTTGAACTAGTTCTGAGCATATCTGGGAGTTTCCTCCCAGGTTTCTAACATAGCTAAAGAAGGCCTTATGATTGTCTTTTGAGTCTTTAGCTATTTTTCTCTCAAAATTTGCTTTGGATGATTTTATGAGAGCTCTTAGTTTTTACTTATAGTGATCAAGGGTGTCTTACTTTTAAGGATTTTGCTCTATCTTGTAGTAGCTTCCTCCTTTTGTTGTAGAGTTTGTTTATGGCTGGGGTCCACCAGAGTGGACGCTTGCCTTTGGTACAAAGAGTCTTTGTTTTGCTTGGGATTGCCTTATCCATGCAGTCCTGCAGGTGCTGGTAGAAGGCATTTGTAAGTGATTCAGCGGCTTGAGTACTGTTTTCCGTCAGCTCGGGGCCTTAAAGGAGACCACACTAGTCTTTAGAAGTGTGAAGTCGGCTTTCGAGAAGTTCTTTACTGTGGTCTTTTTTATTTCAGGTGGGGGTGGGATGAGGGCCTCCCGCGAGATTAGTTTGTGATCTGATCTCACCAGTGAGGGGTATACTTCGGTGTTGAACATTGTGCTCCCATGTTCGTGATGATGAGATCAAGTATGTTTTCTCCTCTTGTGGGGATGGTGACTAGTTGTTCCATGGCATTTGAGTTTATGAATTCCAGGAACTTTTGGGCTAGGGTGTTTGGGCTTGAGTAGTGTTCCCAGTCTATATTAGGGTAATTGAAGTCACCTAGTATGATGGTGTTTGGTGATACATTTATCCCTCTAGTGTTTTCAGGAAGGCCATGTGAGGTTCCTGAGTTTGTGAGGGTGGCCTGTAACATGCTACAATTTGCAGAGCAGTCTTGCCTATGGTTAATTGCACCTGGATGGTCTCCGATGCATCGTGCGTTGCCACCAGTCTTGAGGTGTGGGTGTCTTTGATGAATATGGATACCCCTCCTTTCTTGGTATTGTCCGGATTTTGGGGCGGAACGCATGATAAGAGGTAAAACCTGATAGTGCTGGGGTGCTCTCAGGAGCCTTGAACCAGGTTTCTGTCACTGCACAGACATCGATGTTCTCCATACTGAGAAGGGCCTCAGTGCGTGCATCTTGAGATTTAGACTTCTGGCATTGAGCAGCATTACCCTTAGTTTTTTCCTTTTTGTGTTCTAGGGTGGTAGGTTTAGAATTTGAGCCTTGCCTAAAAAGGCACTATGGGGTGGCAAGAGCCTTTGCCAATATCCGGAATCCCAGGGGTGACAGGTGCAAGCCGTCCCTTGCGAAGCAGCGTGGCTTGTCCAGCATGTCATCCCAGGCAGACAGACATTGGATCCCCTTTGAATGACACCAGAGTTTAAGCCAATTGTTAAAGCTGATCATCTTATCTCTGTATTGTGGCATCATTCTTGGTGAAGGTAGGATACTGCTCAAGGTCAGGGTCATACCTGCCTGGGCTACATAATCAGAGAGCTCCTCAATGTCTCTTTTCATATAGTCCAAGGAGGTACGTCTCAGGTCATTTACACCAGCGTGGACAATGACTGAGTCATATTTGTACCTGCTGTTGAGAGACCTGAGTGCTTGCATTATGTGGCGGATTCTAGCGCCCGACAGGCAGCTTACTGTGACCTTCTCCTTACTCAGTCTGGTGAGCAGGACGTCAGTGTGTCTGACTATGGAGTCACCAATGACTAGTGTGTCTGGCATTGTGTTTGGCCTTAAGGGCTGTGACTGTTTGACACTCTGACTGTGAGGTCTATGTGTTGCAGGTGTTGTGTTCTGAGGTGGTGGTTGTTTGGGTGTCTGCTTTGGTGGCCTCTGCTGTTTTGGTAGATTTTTGATCAGAGCCTTGAGTATGTCTTTGTGTGTTTATGTGTATGATTTGAGGTTGTGATGGTACTATGTGAGACTGGGTCTATAGTGTGTGTGGTAACCTTCTCCTCCTGACTGGTCTTGCCAGTCCTATGTTGAGAGAGCTCAGCCTCCAGTTTGGCCGTATAGTTGCATCTCGCATGTATTTGTGTTTTGTGGGAGGAGGAGAGGGTTGTCTGTGCACATGAGGCAATTGTAACATTGCCTCAATATTCCCAGGTTCACCAGCTGAGCAGGAGAGGACACTAGCAACTGATCCCTCGACATGCTAGAAGGACTAGACAAAAAACTTTAAAAGAGATTCCGGGGACGTGGTGACCGAGAAATGGGGGTTTGCCTTTTGGGGTGCTATCTATAAGAGTGCCGTATCAAGGTAATAAGTACTGTAGGAGCAAGTGCTAGGTTTAACAGATAGAGAAAAGTCTACTTGGAGTCAAGTAGAGATGATCTTTTAGGTATTAGAGAAAGTGCTAGTAACAGGGATGCTTAAAGGTAAGATTGAAAAGAATGCACTCTGCAGTGTGCACTAGAGAAGTTAGATATGAAAGTAGGTAACTTGAGTTTTACCTGTTTAAAAAGTTAAGGTTTAGTGGAGAGTTACTATTTTTAAAACAGCAAGATGGACTGAAAGGGGTGGTTACTTTTGTATTTTGGTACTATGAAATACTGTAGGATGGTCAATAAATTTAAATAATTGAAGGGGTGGGATTTCAAAAGTGATGGTTTTGTGATTACTCACATAAGCCAGTGAAAGTAGAGAGAAATGAGATATATGGTCAGATTAACATAAGAGGCGGGCAACTAGAAAGACAATGGTATTTAACAAGACAACTTAAATGTGTGGGAGGGAGGGAAAAAATTCTGCCTGACTCAGAACAGAGAGAGCTGTGGTCTCTTTTGAAGTTTTAATATGCTGTTAAACAGAATGCAAGCAAAACACAAGGTAAAGAAAACAAACTACAGTATTCAAAATATAGAAAGGCAATACAGAAATACAAAAAATAACAGCAAACTAACCTTTCCTTCACAGCAAAGTGTAGCAGAGTCTGGATGAGCCTTTCTGGTAAAGCTATTATTTCTTTTTTGAAAGCTCTAAGATATATTTACAATGAGCTGTAACATCTCATAATGTTTTGAACTTCTCAGTGTACTAAACAAGGATATCTTTCTTAACCTTCATATTTTGCATTTTGCAAATTAACCTTTACCTATTTCTTAAGATTATACTGGAAAAAGAATGCACTTGGTGGGAAAGTATAAATATATGCACTGATGATATCAACAATGCTGCGTCCAAATGCTAATATTATGTAAATATTTATGGTTTTGAAATTATAAAATATATTAAAAACACAGCTCTTTTGCCAAAATTATAAACTTATGGATGATATTTATTTTACCATTGATAGTAAATGTGGAAGGAATTTAAGATAAACACAGACTGAAAGTTAGATGTGATAGAACCAGCATTAGTATTGAAAAATATTTTCTACTATTCCGACTGTGTTCTCATATAAGCATTTATTCAGCTCACACCTAGCTGAGAACTTGTCTAAATTTCTTTTTGGCAACAGTTAAATCAAGGATAAAATATGTGATCATTATATAAGGAATATAGATAGTAGAATCCACTTTCCTGAAAATGCCAAATATTTACTGATAGAACACATGACTGTTCTTCCACAGAGTCTGGGTAAGAGTTTTGGTGCCCCATGAAGAAAAAAATGAAGTAGAAGTTATTTATGAGATGATTAAAAGAGAAAAGATTATGTGTGTAGTCTTACTCAAGGTGTATACTTATCAGTGCCATATATGAGTAATATGTATAATATCGGATGATACAAATACACTGTCACTTCCAAAAGCATATTCTGAACACCCCAAGGTAGAAACTATTAAAATGGTGGTATACCTAAAGAAAACAGATAACTGATATCTTAGTCCCCAATTATCTTTAAAGATTGGAAAACTAGATGTCAAAAGAGAAAACTTTTGGATAAAAGACAATAATCACATTCAGTGAAACCAAAACAAAATCTTAACTAGATGATATCAACAGTAATAATCCTTACAATTTAACAGGATAAAAATGAAGATTATGGTTTAATAAGATTTTGCATATGTCTATGTTGTTGGGTGTCAGATATTCCTTTTCTGAAAGTTTGGAAAGATCATCTATGTTAAAAAATTTTAAAAATGTAAATGAATACAGTATTATTCTGAGCTATTACCTTTAATATTCGGTGATAAAGTTTATTTTCACTTTCAATCATTAATACATAGCCCTCACAGTAAGGAGCTTTGCCTGATGAATGTTACATATCATTTTGACTTATGAGAGACTTGACTCAGTGCAGCCTTGTTCAATGTTTGTGATGTAACTCCACTAGAGTGAACTGTAGGTGATATAATCACAGAGTGTGATAAGTTATTATATTCTAGAAGTGGCAGACATAGCAACTGGAATAATATGGTCAGAATATATGGCTTTTAGAATGAATTTCAAACAGGGGGCATTTATTTTTGTGTCTCCTAATGTGGCTTAGAAGAGCATTATAAAATGCTGATTTAAGTCTGATATACCTACAACTGAATTGCAGTAAATGGTGACTATCAGACATTGTTTCTTGGAAACCAGTACAGTGTTTCGTAATAAATAGAGAAACAAACAATGTTATGAATTTACAGACAAAAACTGATATACATTTAAATATATTGTAATACTTTTATACCCAGTGAGATTTGCATATTTAGAATATAGAACATGTATAAATTATTAATAATGCTAGGCTGTATGTTTCAACATTTTATCATTGAAAATATTTAATGCTATTTGCATCACTAGGACTACTTTTTCTCTTCACTGTCCTTTGCTATCCTGTTATCTATCACCTTCTATCAGCTTAACAATAAAAATAAAAAAATAGGGAGATGTATAAAAAAAGATTATTTAATTACATTATTGGCAACTCTTCAGCTCTCTAAGAGTTCTAGGGTGAATTACATCCAGTCCTGTTGTTTTGTCCACTTGCAGTTTTTGGAGATTTTTATCCAATTTTCTTCTGAGAAAAAAGACTGGGCTTAACACTGTTTCCTCAGATATAACAAATGGTATATTCTTCTTTTATGAAAACCAAAATGAAATATTGTTTTAGTAGTCTAATTTTCGTTTTTCTTTTCTGCCCTCCCCTCAATTTTATTAAGCTGGAATATCCTTTCTTTGTTTTTCTTTTCCTCGGCTTCTTTGGTTATTAGTCAACTATTTTAATTTAATTCATTTAACTTCCTAGTGAGCTAGATCTTTCCAGAACTATTTCAACCATGAGTCTATCCACAATGTAAGTACAACACATACAGACAGAAAGACAGAAACAAAACAAAGTTGTCCAGGTATTGCTCAGTGAATTAACTAAATGTAAAATAAGACAAAGGTGAAAAAAACAGTGTTTTATCAGTAAAGTCTTTCCCTGACTGCATTTTACAAGCTTACAATGGTGTGCTCTCTTATACACAAAAAAGGGGAGGAACTGAATAAGCGGGTATGTCAATGGGCTGTTACACTGGGTTCTGCCCTTGAGTTATGAACAGCCAATAAGAAAGTGACCAATGGGAAGAGGAGGGTTCTAGAATATGGCCAGTCAGAATATAGCCCAATATGTTGCAGGAAACAGAAGAAGGCTGTCCATTGTGGTAAGGTAAAAAAAAAGTCAATCAATCCATATGGGTAATGGTGGTAATAGTTCAGTTTTCAATTTCTAATATAAGGCCATGGAAAGAATAATCAAGGACCCAATAAATAATGACATAGGAAACTTCCAAATACTGGACCTGACACAATTTGGCTTTGTCAAGGGCAAGGTCATGCCAACTACATCGGGTGGATTTCTTAAAAAAGGTGCTAAGGCCATGGATGAGAGTAAAACAGTACATACCACCTACCTTAACCTGCCAAGGCATTTAACACAACTCCCCATTCAGGTATTATAAATAAACTCACAGAACTGGGCATAAATGCCTATGTCACCTGATGAATAGCCATTTGGCTCGTGGGCAGGACATTTGTGGTTAAAGAGGGTGAATCTAGGGGGATTTATGATCAACAAGTTGAACATTGGTACAGTGAACATGGGAAGTCAAATGGCAGTTAGTTGACTTCCGTGTTGCCAAACGTTAGGAGATCGAGAGTATGTATCAGCGAATACAAGTGTGAATTTGCTGATATGAACTAGATGTTATGTGTAGAGTCATGGTACATTGCAGACTGGGAAATGTATCCCTTTCTTCACTGTAGTGTGATCTTGGAGTTAGAATATTTAATTTGCAGGGGGTGTGGGGGGCCTGCCCCCCTGCTAAAACTTGAATGACATTGTAGGTGTTTAACATACGTAGGTACCTACTCTGCCATCACTGTTGATATCCGATATACATGTCGAATCTGCTAAATTTGATCTACAGATTTGACATTTTAATCTAACGAGTATGCAGGAAGTATGGGGTCATTTTCAAAGTATCGAATGTTCATTTTTTATGAGCTTCTATATTTTGATAGTAAACCATCTAGGGTTATCAAAATTATACTTACCCGAATTCCTAATGAGCGAGATGACTTCTAAGAAAGATGACAATTACAAAGCCTTGGATCACAGAGAATTAATCCCAGGGTACAGAACCACTTGGCCATCTTGGTGAACTTTGCCCTTTTCTCCAGTGTAGTACATTCTTGGAGTTGGTATATTTAGTTAGGGGATATGTGGAGGGCAAAGCCCCCCACTTGGGTCAGTTTGAATTTGTTCTAGTTAGTTGTTTTGTCCTGGTGGTCAAGTGGTTCTGATGGAGATGCTACACATCTGCAAGTCAAACAGCATGAGAGTCACTCGAGCTAGAGATCTAAACTTAGTCAAGATGTGCCATGCTGATAGACTCCTATCTAAGAAGACTGAATGCTGTAATTAAATCAAAAGGTGCTTCAACAAAGTATTAGTTTAAGCGTGTGCATACTTATGCAACCAGCTTATTGTACATGTTTTATTTTTTATATTTTTCCCCTAACAAATTTGTTTGTTTTTCAATTGAATTGTACAGGTTATAGGTCACATTAAAGGTGGGAAAAGTTTTGAAATGATTCAATGTGGTCTCCTTTTTTTATATCACAAAACCTACCCCTTAAACTTTAGGCCTATCGCTATTTTATCCCCTATCTCAAAGATCCTAGAAAAGTGTATTCACAAACAGCTCATCGTACATCTCATTAAGGAAAATCTGTTCACCCCTACTCAACATGGTTTTCGTCCTCATCATAGTACTACTACCGCTCTACTATCCTTCACTAATTCCATCTCCACGTCCCTCAATAATAACAAACTAATGTCTTTCCTCTTCCTTGATCTCTCTAAGGCTTTCAGCACTGTTTCTCATAACCTCCTGCTCTCCAAACTTGCCTCCTTCAATCTCTCTACCTCCACCCTCAACTGGTTCTCTTCATACCTATCAAATAGAATCTGTCAAATGGATTTCAGCTACTTCTCCTTTCCTTCGCATTCTTACTGGAGTCCCCCAAGGCTCCATCTTGGGTCCCCTATTTAACATTTTTACTAATGATCTCTTCCAATTCTGCCCCCACTCTACACTCATACAATACACAGATGACTCTACAATGATCGCTATCTCTGACAATCTATCCCAGCTTCATACCCTCACACAAGACACACTTCACTCAGTTGAAAGATGGCTCACCACAAACCAACTGTTACTTAACCCCAATAAAACTAAAGTTCTTCTTTTCCTTTCCAAACCATTCCAACAGCTCAAATTGTTAGATTTTATTAATATAATGCTGAAATTAATTATGTTGTAAATATGCTGAAAGAAAAGGCTTGTTTAAATGCAGAAACAGAGTTTAGTAATATGTGATCAGCAGTCATACTAAATTACCATGGCTTGGAAAAGGAATCTGCTGAATGGACATTCTTCCCTTACAGACTCAAACAGGATGTATGCAAGAGCAAAAATACAAAATCTGCTTTTAAAGAATGGACATTTTTCCCTTACAGACTCAAACAGGATGTATGCAAGAACAAAAATGCAAAATCTGCTTTTAAAGAACACTGACATGCTTTTCTGCATATATAAAAGATGGACACAATATGTTTCCTAAAATAACAGGATGGACACAATATGTTTCCTAAAACAACAGGATATGTTTATGACACTGTGACAATGTGTTTTCTCAAAAATATGTTTTTCTGCATGAAAAACAGGATATGGCACAAGAACAGATGTTTTTTTATACAAAGATCCAAATAAAATACAGGATGTTCACACTGTCAGAAAAGCTGATCTCTGATAATGTGTTTTCTCAAAAATATGTTTTTCTACATGGACATCAGGACACTGTTACAGGATATTCACACTGTCAGAAAAGCTGGTCTCTTACAAGACATTGTTAAACAAGGAAGCTTAGTATTGTTTCTACAGGCTAAGCAATTCTCCAAAATAGAATACAGAACAATGTGTTTCCTCAAAAATATGTTTATGCATGACTAAAAGTGTATATAAAGAGCTGTATAAATCCAGCTATGTTAGAGGTATGGTAGGGACACAAGTCCTAAGGTAAATGTTATATCTCTCACATCATCTGTACTATATGAGAAGTAAAGTTGGAACAGTATTTTAAGCTGCAACGTTTGTCCGGTTTGATTTATTATAAAAGTTATTGGTTACTGCTCTTAAAGTCAAGTGCTGCAAAGTATATTCTCTCATCAGTGTATATTCTGCAAGTTTCTGTATGCAACAGACTGTGAATGCAAATATAACCAGACTTTGAATTTTAGCAGAATCTAGCCAGCAAGACTGAGTGTCTTAAGAACACATCAAATCCATCACACCAAGCAGTAAGCAGAGAGAGCTCAAAATATTTTTTCACAAATCATCCTTCTCAATCTCTTCCATAACAGCACAACCCATTCAGGCCAAGTCTCATACTAAACTCCTCGGTGTAATCATAGACAATGAACTAAAATTTGATACCCACATCAATAACTGCATCAAAAAAAAAAAAAACACCAGAAACTAGAATTGCTATACAGAAACAAAATTCCTCACTCAAGAATCCAAAGTATCCCTTGCTCAAGCCTACCTCCTACCTACATTACTATATGCTGCCCCTATATTTACCACCCACCAAAGAAATCTCTTAAACAAACTGGAGCTAACATATAATAAAGTTGCACATTTCACCACAAATCTCCCCTTTTGCTCACACCACAGCCTCGCCTTAACAAAACGTCATTGGCTTGAATTCCATAACCAACTCCTTCTACCTCAACTTCACCTGGCACACTCCATCCTACAACAACCCTGGATCTATATTATAACACCAAAAGTGCATATGTGCGATTACATAAAAGTCAACACATAATGCACAAAACCTAAAAATAGCAAACGGCCACGTAATCGAATTTATCCCTAGGGAAAAAAACGTATGCGGCCATTTGCTAAAAAAAATAATTTAACACCATAAAGAAGTGGGGAGCTTTGCCACCCACACCCCCCTAACTAAATATATTAACTCTGAGATTGGACTATAGGGAAGGAAACGGCAACTCCGTGAAGTTGGCTAACTCCTTGCCCTATGACATATTCATCGAATCGCTTATATGCAATTCGATGAATATGTGTCGCTGTTTCTGTATTCACTCAGCAGCCTTTTCGTGCTTCTGATATAGACCCAACCCCTAGCCTGTCCCTCACTAACAACTCTCATCTCCCCCTACATCCCTAACTGGGAGTTTCGTAGCTCAGACCAACACCTTCTCTAAATCTTCAAACCTAATAAATCCATAGGAAAAAGCTTTTACAGTCATTCAGTCTCCACATCTTAGAACAAGCTCCCTCTCTATATCAGAACTTACCAAAATTCACCCAATTTCAAACTAGCCCTAAAAGACTACCGACTCAACTCCTGGGCTTGCCACTATAAAGACCCTACTTGAGTCAATTCCTCCCCAGCCATTCTTTCTCCCACCTATCCTCTGTCTCCTTTTCCTGCACCTTAGACTCTCCTGGCTGTATGTTTCTACTTCCTTATCAGTGACTATGTACCTCTTTCTTACTCACTGTTCTCAGTATCAGACAACTCTCCTCTGTTTTTATTCCATGCTATAAGTAAGCACTCCCTACTTACTAGTCTTTCCTTTTCCCTACCTCCTACTTCTTACCATACAACTACATCATTTACATGTTATTTTAAGATCACCAAATTTACCTTTGTAATGAATGTTAAAAACAAATGGGATTCTCTTTTTGTGTTTATTGTTTGTAGCTGTATTACGCTTGTAAATCATTGTAATCTTTATATTCTGGAGCTTTTCTCCTCAGGTCTATGCTGAAGAAAGGCATCAGCTCAGCCAGACTAACCCAGTTAACAAATGGCAAATAAATAAAAAAATAAATAAAATAAAGACATTCTGAAGTTATGGATCAATGTTTTTTTTTTCTTTTTGGACAAAGGAAAACATTTTACAACATTAATAGCACAATGATGATCCAGAAGGAATGAGAATATAAGTAACTACCACAGTTGCTGATGGATCCTGATGCAGAGAAAGCATCCAATACAGTTAATTGGGATTTTATAAGTAGAGCAATGGAAGCATTTACATTCCCTTACAGAACAGCAAAGTTAATGAGGAAGATATATGAGGGAACAGAGGCAAAAATGAAAGTGGGAAGGCTCCTCTCTGATAAGTTGTGCTTGAGCATGGGAAGCAAGCAGAGGTGCCCCTTTCCCTTTTGTTATTTGCTATATATTTAGAGCGATTGGCAAAGAAAATAAGGGACTCAGAAATTCAAGGCTGTAATTGGTATTGTGTTCAAATAAACGTGGCTTTATTTGCAGATGATATTAAAAAAGACACCTCGGTGCTGTGGAACATTTTAAGACAGTTTCAAGTCTTATCAGAATATAAAACTAACAAAGATAAAACAAGCAGTACAGCCAGAAAGTCTGTACCCCCTCATGACTTGGTTCAGCAATACCCATATTTATGGGGACTTGGAAGTATTTAGGAGTATGAATTTAATTAAAAATGTTTATGTTATGGCAGCTAAATATATGTGGGAAGAGGATAAATAAAAGATAATACAAAAATCGAGAAACTGGAAGCTCCTGTTTATAGATGTGGATAGTAAGATACAAGTAGTGAAAATGTTTTAGTCATATTAGTGTTTTACACAGGTCAAGCTTATTTTTTATTAACCAGAAGAGAAGTTGTGGACAATAAATAATAAAGAGTTGAAGGCTTTTACATTGGAGGGAAAGTGTATGTTTAAGATGATCCTCCCAAAAGAACAAGGTGGTTTGGGATTTACTGGTTTGAGGGAATATTTTAGAGTTGCACATTTAAGGCTTATACACACAACACAAGCGAAGGTTATAATTCAAAGTAGAAAGGGATGATTATGTAGTAGGTGGCAGGAGTTCAAGAAATGAGGGAATGGGATTTTGGATGCAGATCCTTAGGAGAATAAAAAACAGAATATAGAATATTGTATTTAAAAAGCTGCAGAAAATATTCCAAGAACTAAGCCAACACAGGAATGGAGAAAGGAGATTTTGCCAACAATGATGACTGCAAGTACAGGAGCAGAAAATGGGCAAGAGGGGCTGGAATTTACAAGAGAAACCTGGAAAAGGAACTGAGATAATGGTAGCAAATAACAAGAGAAGGAAAGCTATTATAGTGGGATGTGGCAAAGAAGTTTGGACTGCAGGTAAGAAACTGCCTTCCCTATCAGGGATTGATGTCAGCGTATAAGCAAAGAGAAAGGGATAGTCAGTCCTAAATGAAGCTCCTCCTCTGGTAGAGTTTTTAATTTAATCTATAACAGAAGCTGCTGTTAAAAAGGGGGTAACTGAAATGGCATATAAAATATTACATAACTATAAGAATCAATCAGAGGAGGTTAGAAAAGATTGGGAAGTAAAACTAGAAAAGCAATGTACAATGGAACAATTGGAGGACATATGTATGGCTCACAAGTATGCAATGAAATCCAGAAGGTTTAGGATCTTTGCATGGAATTATTTGCATATTTATTTGTATACCCCAAATAGACTTCAAATAATTTTCCCTCATCTAGATAACAAATGCTTGAGTTGTGATGGGGAAGAAAGAGGTAACTGAAACATGTTTCTTGGGAATACAACAAGTTAGTAAATTTTAAAAATTCCCTGCAGAGTACTCTGTAAGAAAAATTCAAAATTTATTAAGCAGATGAATGAAATGCCTCTGGAGTTTAGTGAGAAAGGATATAGTTAAGATCTGTTACAGGATCTTAAGGAAGAGGTAATAAAATATAGAAGGATAAAGCTAACCTATATTTCACTGAGCAAGTTATACAAAATAGAACTGATGGTAATAGTTAAATAGTGCACATTTTAACAACTTTTAATATGCGCACAGAATCTCTCAAAAACTATTACTAATAATTGAGCTATTTTACAAGCCATGCCTGAAATTAGACAACTTATTGACAAACAACCTAATTTTATACTTAAGAACTGTTCTAGTTTAAAAAAATTGATTATGTTATAAAGATATTAATTTTGTAAATAGAAAGAATTTAATTAACAAAACTGGTACTTTCTATTTTTCAACTGATCTTGTTGTAGTAATATTGGTTCAGATAAATTTGTGTATGCAGAAACAGGCAAGAGGTTTACATTTAAGTGCTCAGCAATATGTAACACTACTAGAATTATTTATTTATTTGGTCACATGCAAACGATGTTCAAGTTTTTATGTGGGTAAATAAATCTACAAGAAGGTTAAAAGAGCACATTATAGAGCATGCTCTGACATAAAAAGATCTGTCCAAACTAATGCGTTAGATAAGCATATGATGGATAATGGTCCAGAACATAATTTTAGGTTTAAAGTCATTGAGGTATTGTTCAGTAGTTCAAGAGATGGTGACAGAAATAGCAGATTAGAGTTAAATTAATATAAATGAATTATTAGCAAGCTGATGTGCGAACAGGAATTAGCGCTATTGTAAGTTTGAAACCAGTACTTAAACTTAGATGAATCTTAAATGATATATGTTTTAAATGATTGTGCATTACTGCACTTTTAAATTATTGCATTATATATACATTTACATTGTTTTCGAAATGATTAATGAACTGTTTGTTGTGATAGGATATGCTGTGTCATATGACTGGTTTAAACTTATTTAATGGAATAATTGTTTTTAGTTGTATAACAGTGAAGAAGGATTGTTGTATCCAAAAGCTTTGTTATGCTAAAAGTAACGTTTGCTGCAGAATCCATGGATTTGTGTTTCTGTGAGTCTAATAGTTCTGTTATTCCCCTTAGAAGTGTAAGTCAGGTGCTGGATGTAAGCCATCATATGCAAGGGGCTCCCAAACTTCCATAGCATATCCCCTCCACATAGCAGCTTCCCAACAGAGATGCATGTGTGCGTCTGCACATGTCAGTCTTCCTCGCTTCTTCAAGAGTGACATCACCTGTCCAATACTGTTGCATGCCATGCTCCTCACATTCCTGTGTCAGTATTGCAATGGACCAGCCCATGTCTTCACACACACACACCCGCCCCCAGGATGGACAGACTGACATCAGACACTCACTTCCTTCCCTATCCAGCCCTCCAAACTTCCCTGCCACTAATCAAGCATAAGTCATCTGGGGTGCAGCCAGGGCTTTATCCCTCTGCAACACAAAGCAAAGCTTGATCTTGATTCTGTGAAGGCTTGCTTCACATTTTTTAGGAAAGCAACCCAGATGCAATTTATTGATTCCAACCTTGGTATTATTCTTAACTCATGGGTGACATTTCAGGGCCAGGTGTCGGCCGCAGTTATGTCTTCTTGCTTCCATCTGTGAAACGGGCAGTGCAGTGGTGCAGTGGTCAATGCTGTTGCCTCACAGCAAGAGGTTTTCCTGTTCGATTCTCGGCTGGGGTGCCTTCTGTGTGGAGTTTGCATGTTCTCCCTGCATTCGCGTGGGTTTCCTCCGGGTACTCCGGTTTCCTCCCACATTCTAAAAGACATGCATTTGGAGCATTTCTCCCTGGGTCTCCACTGAAAACAGGATCTGTGGAACCTAGTCGGACATTCCCAGTCAATAAAATAAATAAAAAATAAATAAATAAAAAATAAATAAATAAATAACATCTCTGGGATTAAATACTATGATACCTCACACTGATCTGTCAATGCTGTGTATTCCCTGTTCTCTTCCAGATTGAATTGCTGTAATGCCTCCTACCTAGGACTAATTAGGATTGAATTGGATCATCTGCAGTTAGTGCAAAATGCCACAACCAGGCTACTTACTGGTGCAGCTCATTACCGACATATTACACTGGTTCTCTGCAGAGTTCATTAGCATCTTATTTATAAAATGCCAATGCTAATTTATTTGTCTATTTATGAAGTGGGTACCTGTTACCTGAAGGAGTCCACTGTACCATACCACCCAGCATGGGCCTTACATGCATCTTCTGAGGGGCTGCTAACAATTCTACAAATCAACTTTGACACATTAGGTCCTGTACATGTTTCTATTACGTCCATTACTAGTAAAATCTGTTACCCCAGGGGTTGCAGGATGCTCATCATTAGCTGGCTATTGGTAGGCTCTAAAGACCTACTTAACTGCTTTTAATGCTGTTGTTAATGCTTGTTATGTTTTAATTTCTTAATTTTTGATAACAGCATTTTGTTTAAAAAATATGTAAATAATCTTCAACTTGAACCTGCACGAATGATTATGCTGCTGTTTTAATTGAATGAACTAGTGAAATAACATTGTATCGGTTACATATTCCTAAATGAGTATGACTGCAACACATGACATGTAAGTCATATAATTTTAAAGTGTAAGTTGAGAAAATGAGAACAGTCATGCACAGGGGTTAAGGAAGCAAAACCTTTCCAACCATGCCTTCTGTTTTACAAATTGCATTTGCAAACTTTAGCTAGACATTTCCTGTTTAGAACATGCTGTACTTTGAACACTGAGGCTGCAACTAAACTGGGATAATCTATGGCTATGTACTATCCATTTATACCCTGCAAAATTGCATTTGATTACCAAAGGGAGCATAGTATTCAGTTCATTAATTGATTGAAGATTTATTACAGTACGTATAGAATAAACTTTCAGTATGAGTTATTTCAACTTGCCTTAGAAATCTAGAAGAGATGCTTTAAGCATTACAAGCTATGATTTCATTATGCATTACTTTCTATTAATTTCTGCCAGCAGTAATTAGTAGCAGCACTGCAGACATGCAAATGACAACAGCACTTCTGCTCATGACCAAAATACTAACACACAGTACTGTCAAAGAAAAAAATTGCTATATTGTTTCACGTCCACTTTCAGGCAAACTTGACCCAAACCCCCAGTGACATCACAGAAGAAGAAGAAGCCCCCCAAAAAGAAAGGAAAGTAAGACAGAAAGAAAGAAAGAAAGAAAGAAAGAAAGAAAGAAAGAAAGAAAGAAAAACGCAGGGGTGCAGACACAGATTTCCCTAGATTGTTGGTGATAAAGTCTGATATTACTACAATGTGGCAAGTCTCTCATAGCACAGGAAGGAGAACATTATTTTGACCACTGGTACAGGATGTTTCTGAATCACTCTAACTTGCAGGACTCTGTTCTGAGATCTGCAACGTATGCATTTGTAGCTCTGGGTTACTCCACAGGACTTTATCTGAAATTCTGTTCTGGTACATTTAGAATCCACTTTAAAAACACAGTTGTCCTAAACTTGTTCACCTAGAGTTTTGGAAGGTAGCATTATATGAATGCTGGTATCTATGCAGACATTCTTATAACAGCACCTTAAAGAAATGAGAAATCATAAGTCTGGCATACTGTTGCATTTTTTCAGTAAAGAATGTATTGTATTTTCTTTTCCTGAATGCAGATGTGTTAGTAGGTAATAGATTAACAGTCTTTATCAGTTTAAATCCAAAAGACTAATTGTTGCATTAAAATAAAGGAGTTATCTCCTCATAATCACATATTTTAGGTGCTCCAGCTGGGGCTACTCAGTTCACTTTTGTGTACCCCTGAACAAAATGGCAGCTTATGTCTCTGAAGTACAAGTATTTATTGTGTGACAAGTCCATTTTATCATCATTTCTGCAGCAGTACCATCTCTGCCAGTCGTTAAAAGTACAGTCACTACAATTGGTCTGGCAGTTAGAACACAGGATTACAGCACTGAGCAGTTAATGAGCTCCTTTCTGTAGTGAAGGGTACAGGGTTTGATTCCTCCCATCTCCATGTGCCTACTGTATGATTCTGAGCAAGTCTCATAACCAGACGGAGTTCCTGGGTTGCCATGATGTCCAGTGTGCTCATCCACTCAGCAAACAGATAAAATAAAACTTGCCAAAAATTAGAGTCAAGCTGTTTGATTTTATAAAAACAAAGGAGTTACCTTCTCCTAATCAATTACAGCCAGAAAGGTACAGCAAATGTATCAATAATGGCACCAGAGAATCCATGGTAAATTTTAAGATTCCCAGAAGGATACCATAGTCAACTGTGTCAAATGCTGTGCAAGAGATCAAGAAGGACCAAAGCAACATAAAAACAGTGATCTTTCACCACAACAATATCATTTAACACCCTGCTGAGGGAAATCTCATTGCTACGTCTTGTACAGAAACTAGAATGAAATTGAATCAAACTGTATATACATGACTTTCTCAATAACATTATCAGTAAGTATATGATTAGTAATAAGGCCGTAACTGTCTCAGTCATCAAGATGGAGGGTAAACATTTTGAGAATTTACAGTACAGTACAGGGTTACAGTACTTCTTTTAATATAGCTGGAAAGTCCACACAACTCGCTAAACATAGTGGGACATCCAAACCAGCAATAAATAATCATGTTGGGAATAAATCCAAACCACAGGTGGTTGGATAAATCTATGAAATCAAGGTCAGGAATTTGTAATAATCAAGTAACTGAAACTCATTCCACTGCCAAGAAACAGTCATGACAAATATTGCAAGTGTTTATTGAGCGTGTCATCGTAGGAGACACCATCCTTAGGAACACAAGTACAACTGCAAAGAACTAAGCAACCAGGTCACATTTCTCAGATGAAGACTCTCTGGGTGGTAAGGCAAATTGGGACACACAACCTGTCAACCACATGGAACACCTTGACTGATGATTTGGTTGCAGTAGAGATTTCCCTAGACTTTAATGTTACCTTTTATGAGGGTTTTCTGTTCATAAAAAGAATAATGCTCATCAAGGCTAAGGTTGACATACATATGAACATGCTTCTCAAACTCTTAGAAAAAAAAAACCTTGACAAAGCTTAAAATAATTGGGGGGGGGGGGCAATGGCCTAAAATATGAAAATAGTTTAAGTATCTCTCTTTACAATCTTTGACTGTTGCTAGAACAACTGGATTTGTATTAGCATGTATTTTCTGAAGGATATGAAGTCTGAAACTGAAATGCATGTCATTATTTAGAGGCTTCAATCCTCATTCTTTGCCAGAAAAAAAAAAAATCTGATTTTTTTTTTATTTTGAAGAACAGGTCAAAAAATATGAGACAAAAATCTGGACAGTTGAGAGGCATTCACAAGACCAACTCATCACTATTTATGCTTAAGCCTTCATTGCATTCTAGGTTGATGGAGCAGATCATGGCACATGTAAGATGGGGTGAACAGGGCAGGCATAAACTGACAAGAGTACTTCTAGAGAAGATTAAAAAGCCCTCCTCCAGTCTGTAAGAAGTTAATTTACACTGTCTGCGTTGAACTCTAAGAGGATCCAGTAAAGGCAGGAGTAAATTGATCAACTGTTATATTACTCAAGTTCCAGCATTCTACAAGTCGAAAATGAGAAGTTGTAAGTAGAAAAGGTTCTCTACAAACTAAACCAGGTGAAAGAAAGACCAAGAGAACAGCTCAATAACAAATCAGAAGTTGTCACATGTACTTGTCATTGGAATACAACACTTTAAGAGGGACCTGTACAATCCAAGTCCCTGAAATCAGGTACTTCACACACTGCTGGAGCACATTGTGTTGTGATCAGTGCCACCCTTAGTGTAAAGAGAACTAAAAATCATGACAAAGATCCAACGCAAAATCTAGGACAGTTGCTCATATTCCTTTAATTTAATACTTAACATATTCTTGCTATAATAAGTTGCTGCACAGTGAACCACATATTCTTTTTTTAGGTTTCCCTGAAATACATTAGTGAGAATAGCAGCTCCCAGATTTAGAAAGCTAAACACTCGGGGCAAATATAAGTAGCATTAAGCAGAACATGCTAATAAAATGGGCTTCATGTCAGTTTAAGAAATTTAAGTTTTAGTGTACCAGTACTTGACTGTACAGATAAAACCTGGAGTTGCATATCATTTTGCTGTTCTGCAATAACCATTATAAGCTGTATCTCTGCAGTAATACCCACTGCTAAGTTTTAGCTTCACTGCATCAACCTCTCTCTCTCTCTGTCTACATCTTGCATATTTTAATGGCATTGTGAGGGTTCTTGGCTTACATTAGCTGTAATAAGAAAGAAACCCAAACAGTTGCTTATTATCACTGTCACTTGCAGCAGACGTGACTTGCATGAAGAATTACATAAGGTAGATGCCAGGATCCCCACACAGACACCTAGTGACAGTAATAAAGTGTCAGCAGATGAACAAGCCCACCTCTGTCACTATGATATGGCAGAAGCCAGCTGTCAGAGGGACCACTTGATTCCAATATTCGAATGTAGCCTGGTTTTAGGCATCTGCGACATTTCTGTGAGCCACCTGTCCATTTCATATGGGAAGAATGTGTATATCCAAATTCACAAAAAAAGATTTTTCTTAAAAAAACTTAGCATGTGCTCCTATTATTGAGAGTTCAATGTTGTCATTAAAATTTGAGAAGCAGTATTTAGATGTGTTGCACTTTTTATTTTGAAAACTACCTTCATTCTAGTTTGACTTTTTCTTACTAATGGGAATTATATGCCATGTAAATAAATGTCTCTCTGTTAATGATCTTTCCTACCATTAGCAACAAGCTACACAGCTTTACAAAGAAGCCACAGTTTACAGCATTATGTCTGATTCAACATCAATAATCTACTGCAATCTTCACAAATAAAGCTGAGGGCATCTGTAAATCACCATGAAGTCCAGGCAGTTATATTGAGATAGCAGCTGACCCTATGCCAAATAAATGAATTCTGTAATAATAATACACATAAAAGAACTATACAAACAGCACATTAGGCTAAGTCTCAATAGCCTCTCTTTCAATAATTATTTTTTTAAGATGTAATAATAAAATATGTACAAGAAATACGCAAAAGGCATAGTATACTAGGTCTTAATAATCTTTCTTTCAAACTGAATTTTTTACATTTAGCAAAGTTGTTTGAAATAATAGAAACATAAGACCATGCAGGAAATGATGGAACAAACATACAGCTAATTGTCATTTAGACTTTCAGGTTAGTCTTCCTCTTTCAAACATTTTTCATACTTGCAGCTATTCTATTTTCTATCTCAGATCTACTGAAAGCTTCTGAAAAGTGGCAGCAACAGAAAGCCTTTTTCTGAGCCATTTCCCTAACCATAACTCAAAGCAGCATAGTTTTAATTCAAATTAATCACAGTAAAACAGAAAGTGAAAAAATATTAATGCAGAGCAATAAATCAACATGACAATGAATGCACAATTAAGCAGACAGAAAAGAAGGGTAGCAGAAGCAACAAGTGAAGAAGTAATATAACATATATATCCAAAATAAAGAAACCTGACCAGCTGAAGAATGGAACAGGTTAATTTGAGCAGAAAAATAGAAATTGGCTAGGGTTAAAATAGCCCTCAAGGGCAGTTAGTCTAGTACTTACCTATGAACCTATAAGAGCTAACACTATAAATATATATATTGTCCAATGTGTGGTTGTGTGTGTGTCTATTTTTGTATCTTTAGTGTGTATGTGTGTCCGTGTGTGTGTGTACACACACACACACACATACATATATATATATATATATATATATATATATATATATATATATATGAAACTGCTTCATTCTTACAGTTTTTTTCTTATTTGTCAACTACTCCTATGGGGCTATTCAGATACTTTCAACTCTGTTTAAAAATAACTGCTTTCTCATTTCCATTTTGAATTTCTTTAGCATTATCTGATTTTGTCTAACTATGATGAGCCTCATTTTTTGCCAGATGCCATTCTTCTCTACTTTGATAATTCCTTCTAACATATTTTAATGGTTTTAACACCCCCATTGTCATATCCTTACAGAACACATACAATACTTTCATCTTTTCTTCATATGAATTTTCACTTTTTGGTGCCTCCACTATCCACCATTGTGTTGTCCCTTTTCAGCCTCCACAGCAAGGCAGAAAGGGCATTGGGGCATCCGTAGAGCACCATCCTCACAGTCTTTCTATATTATGTCTCTTGTTTGGACTCCATCTTTAATACTTCTTTTCTTCTTTCTTTTTATTCTTTTATTCTCAGGATGTGGAATCTACATGTGATATCTGAGGTTTCCATTTGAACTTTTTCATTGTAAGCTGTTAGCTATTTCTGGTTTCATACTCATTTTATATTCACCCTTATCTCTCTATCCACCCCATTTAAGTAACTTTTGAAGCATATGATCTATAAATTTTACTTCTGTAACTGTGTAGAAAAACTGAAGCACAGAACAGTTACTTTGAGAGAAAGAATTATGCACATAAAAAACAGTGATTATGAAGAAACTACATACCACAAAACAAGCAGTTATTACTCAGAGATTTGATATAGCTCATCCAGTTTCCATCCTCATTCTGCAGTTATGAGCTACTGTGCATTCATCTCAACCTCTCAGTGCAAGAAATCCGGACAAGGACAGAAATAATGGGGGGACAAAGGCCCAAAAATAGGCACAGATTTTAAATATTGCTCCAACAAACTAGACTAAAAGGTTTTACATTAATATGTAGGATAATAAGCTGAAATTCAAATGTAAGTCATTATTTGGTATTATTTAGTTACTTTAATCCTCAATGATTTGCCAGAAAACCACAAATTTTATGAGGAACAGACTATAAAAATGAGAGAAAAATCTGGACATTCTGTGAAAATCTGGGCAGTTGAGAGATACATTACTGTGCATTTATAATTACCTGTTTAAAATAATTTCTACACATTTACATACACAAAATAGACACAAAATCACATCTATATTTAACTGAAAGCCAGAAAGAAGACAAACAAAAAAGACAAGTAAACATTCAGAAAAGGAAGGTAAAAATACATGAAAAGGACATTTGGATGCCATAGTGTCAAATACAGGTGAAAGTTAGCCAAAAATATGAATTTATCAATGCCTGCTATGAAAATTACAGTTTTCTACTGCAACCCCCTGGTGTTGGTCATGACCTTATCCACTATTCCCACTGAATAAATATGTTGTTCTTCAGTATCTATGTAAGGAGTTCATGTGTTTCGCACTGTATCGTGACTCTTACATTGTCGTTTCACTAGTAAGTAATTCCAGTAAAACTACAATTTCATCAGACTGACCTATGTTCTATCTATAATGCCAAGTTAACAAATCACACTTTATACAATCTTGCACTGTTGCACATATTCTGCTAGCTAGTTCAGCCATCATAACAACAAAAAATTACAAGGCGGCAAAACATTCTACCATACATTATATCATCCTGTAGCATCATAATCAGACTTTGCCTTGAAGGCAGGGTACAACCCTTCTATCTCATCTTACAAGTCAAAAAAAGTCTCAGTCTCCTTGACTATTAAAGAAAACTGCATGGTCCATTCAGGATATCATTTTGTATACCTTAGTCTCCCTCCTTACGCATACACAAGAAATATTGTTAGGACTACGCCCGCTGCATAAAAAAGAAAGTAACATTATATAGGGCTGTACCCACAGTAAAGAATAAGACTGTGTGAACCTCCAAAAGTTTTATCACAAAAACAAGTCTGGCATCAAAACTCAAGAGAGTCTTTAAATTTTACACTAGTAAACCTTGGATGAAATGTACACAGGTGCGCTGCAGATTCCTACATCATATCTGAAAACAAAGCCAAGCAAATTAGCATTGCGGCTATACCTACAGCTGAGTAAAAATCTTCAACAGTCAGTAAACAACATTCCACAGTCCATGTGCATATACCTGAAATGCAGACTGCATAACCCCCAAGCACCCTACTGCTGGACACAATCACCAAGGATTTTTTTTTTAAGTAACACCACTTTTCCAAAACAGAATGCTTGGATTGTTCACAACAGACTTTTTTTCTATAGTTTACTGAAACCAAGATGCCAAGCTCTTTGAGCTATTAAACAATACTCTAAATGACTGAAGTGCCACAAAGTATGATACGTTTTAAGTTGATATAGTTTTTTGGGGACAGTTTTACCTTAACAGTAAGTATTTTAGATCAACATGGAATTCTTCATATTAAGTAAAACCTGATTCAATTAATTCTACATGCCTATGGGTGAGGCTCTCTTTTTTTCTCTCTATTTGCATATCTTTGGTGGATTATTTGTTCCACAGCTCCTAAAGTGTCCGGTTCCATGATTCAGTCTCTAGCCTTACCTGTTTAGTACTACTTGTAGAGTCCCATCCACCTTTGTTCATGTTAGTCTCCATTGCTGAAATTTCAGTGTAGACTACTGAGCCTCTGGCTCCACCTACAGACTGATCACCATGACTCCTGGAGGTCTACAGCTGTCAGTTAAGTCAAACTCCCACTCCAGTGCACCAAGTCTCATGACCCATGGTAATCTCATGCTAGCTGTCTCCCGCCAGTGCAGTAATTACCATAAACGCTATTGGTTTAGTGCTGGCTACCTCTCCCCTTGCAATAATCACCATGAATCCTGATTGCTTAGTGTAGCTATATCCCTCCAATTCAGTAAGCACCATAAACACTGCTAGCTTAGTGCTGGCTGTCTCCCCTCAGTGCAATACTCACCATAAACCCTGCTAGCTTAGAGATGGCTATCTTGCCCTAGTGCAGTAAACATCATAAGCCCTGCTAGTTTAGTATGAGGTCTATCCCACCAGTGCAGTAATCACATTAAACTTTGCTACTTTAGTGCTAGATATATCCCAGCAGTGGGTGTACTATCAAAAATCTAAGCATTCATACATCAAAAATTCAGGATCTTGAAGCTGAAACTTTAAAAACCCACAATATTGAGTCCCAGTCTTCCCCCCCCCCCCACCCCCGCAGAACCCATGTTAGTGCTTGTTGTTGTGTTTGATTTTGTGAGGTGAGTAGGGTCTTTTGTGATTCAATACAATTTCAGAATTTTACCTGACTTGATATATCCCAGCAGTGCAATAATGACCATAAACCCTGCTAGTTTACTGTTATCTATATACCTCCAGTGCAGTAATCACAATAAACCCTGCTAGTTTAGTGCTGTCTGTCTCACTCCAGTGCAGTAATCACCATTAACCCTGATTGTTTAGTGCTAGGTATATCCTTCCAGTGCAGTCATCACCATAAACCATGCAAGTTAAGTGCTGGCTGTCTCACCAAAGTGTAGTAAGCAGCATAACCCTTTCTAGTTTAGTGCTAGAGATATCCCACCACTGCAGTAATAACCACAGACCCTCTAAGTTTAGTGTTAGCAATATCCCGCCAGTGTAGTAATAACCATAAATCCTGCTAGTTTAGTGCTGGTTGTCTCCTGCCAATACAATACTCACCATAAATCCTGCTAGTTAAGTGCTGGTTGTCTCCTGCCAGTACAATACTCACCATAAATCCTGCTAGTTTAGTGCTGGTTGTCTCCTGCCAGTACAATACTCACCATAAATCCTGCTAGTTTAGTGCTGTTTGTCTCCTGCCAGTACAGTGCTCACCCTAAATCCTGCTAGTTTAGTGCTAGTTATCACCTGCTAGTACAACGCTCACCATACGTCCTGCTTGTTTAGAGCTGGGTCTCTTGCTTCATTGCAGTAATCATCTCCATAAACTCTGATGATTTAGTGCTGACTGTCTCACCTCAGTGCAGTAATCACCATACACCCTGCTGCTTTAGTGTTATGTGCCCTTCTCTAGGGCCGTATCTATCACTGTCTCTGATTTATTGGCTGTAGTAATTCTTTAAGAGTTCATCTGTGGTCTGTTTTTGCAAGGAAGGGGGTCAGAAATTGCAGTGACAACCTACCCAACCTACCATTTTTATGCACTGCCTTAACATGAGGGTTCATTTTCTGCTGTTGTGCACTAAATATTTTTCATTTATGCACTGCTCTGTGGCCACTGACAACTTATGCACTGCCCTGTGGCCATCACTCTTGCACAGAAGAGACAGAATATACAGGCAGCTGTGATGCTGCTACTTATGGTAGCAAGTATAAAAGTTTGGGAGCCTTTCAAATGAGATAACTTGATTTTTTATAGATAATCAAGCCAGCTACCGTAATACAAATATAAAATCTTAAACTACATTAGTTTACATGAACCTGTAACAAGAGTATACACCCTTTGAATTACTTCTTTACTCACCTGTGGGCAAGAACTGTTAATGAGAAAATAACATATGATTTTGCCAGCTGCATGCTTATGAATCATTACCGAATTCTAAGCAAAGTATTAACTTCCATTTTGATCAGTAAGCCACCTGACAGCTAAAAAAAAATTAACTTAGTTGATAAGAGATTGAGATCAAACAGAGTAATTTCAGTTTGCTTGAAGAAGCCAGACAAAACAGGATACTGGTACATATTTTCTTGGGTTTAAAAACAAAATATATCATACCCCAGACCATGATGCAGTACTGAGATGTCTGACCAGAAGTCTAGCATTCCAAAATTAACTACCAGACTCTCGGCTAGAGGGCTGGATGAATGGAAGGAGGGAGTGAATATGGGCAGCACAGTGACTCAGTGGTTGTTTCCTTCTGTGTCTTTGTGGATTTTCTCTGACTCCTCCAGTTCTCTCCCACCTAACAAAATCATACAATTTGACGGCTACTCTAAAATATCTATATATATATATATATATATATATATATATATATATATATATATATATACACATATATATATTATATTTACTATTACACTTGTGGCCCAGACCATGGCTGAAAGGGGTCCATGATAGACCCGTTTATCTATCTGGTTATAAAAAGGGGGGAGGAGACAGACTAATTATCCTTTCTCAGGGAAGGGCAAGAGATTCATCACTCATCATCTGTTGAGGGAGATCAGGCAATATCTGCAAGCAACTCAAAAGTAGTAGTGAGAACTTAATGTGTTTCCACTCACTGAGAATGTGATGCTGTGGTAACTTCATCTGAGATAGTGCAATACATGAATGATTGAGAAGAAGTTCCTCAATTACAATTGATTAGGAACACATTTGTCCTGAACTCTAGCCGCATTCATCAAAAAAGTTTTGCTGAAGCGCAAGCCTTCCTGTATCACCTCAAGTGGGAGACTTCATGCCCCATATCCCAGGGGCAAACCTTTTTTATCACCTCAGATGGGAGGCTTCATACCCTATACACCAAGGAGAAAGCTTTCCTGCATCACCTCAACATGAGAGACTTCATGCCCCAAGGGGAAAACCTTCCTGCATCACCTCAAAAATGGGAGGCTTTTTGCTTAATACCCTGTTAGTAATACATGCCAACTCCACAGCTGCACAATAGTTGGGAAAATAAATAATTCCCAATAAAGTGCACATAAGTATCACACAAATACCAGTGCTACACTATACACACTGGGATAAGAAATGTTTCAAAGACTAGAAATACTGAGCAAATATGATCTGGAAGTTTGAATCTGAACAAGTTGCCTCTGATCAGTGGTGGGGAAGCTGTCATGGCAGCATTTACCATGTGCAGCTGGACAGTATAATCTTCACATCCCCACACTCAGTAGTGAAATTTGGAGCAACAATAGAAACTCTTAAATAACCTTCTATCCTCTTCCCCCAGAGGCTGTCCCCAGATTAGTGCTAAGGTAGACCTCCTCTGGAGAGAGACGCTCTCCCCGAAAATGTTGAGGTAGGGTGTTAAAAGAGACTGCTATTTAGGAATGAAATAGGATACGGAAGGTTTAGCAGGTCTTGAAGACAAAAAAAAGTGTATATAAAAAGCAAATATATTTCAATTAAATGTGACTTAACAAACAGCAAAAGGATTTGATTTTTTATTTCCTATCCCATTATAGTGTTATGCATAGCCACACCTCCATCCTTGAAAAATAGCCCTAAATTCTTTACGCATTTACAAAACTATGTCAAAGAGTCACCAATGAGCTGCAACTTCATTACAGCTGCCCGTCACCAAGAAAACTAAACATTCAGGCTGACAGCTGTTTCAGCCTGCCAGTAACATCTTTAGTATTTAAAACAGTATTACAGACACAAAAGAATTATCTAGACTACAGCATATGTATTATTTTATTTACATATTCTGGAGAAGCTTACAGGTCTTATCCTACAATCCATACACAGCCACTTTATGATTGACAGTCTGTTCATACTGCTGCTCACTTTTAAGTGACAGTGACCAACTCCATTTTAGCAATAGGAATAAAGGAGTTCCTCAGGTTTTGTCTGAAAGGTGGCACTCTGAGTGAATGCAAGCAGCAATGAGGAACCCGTCAATGGATGTGCGGCATGCCCACTAACAGATGTGCGGCATGCCCACTAACAGATGTGCGGCATGCCCACTAACAGATGTGTGGCATGCCCACTAACAGATGTGCGGCATGCCCACTAACAGATGTGCGGCATGCCCACTAACAGATGTGCGGCATGCTCACTAACAGATGTGCTTTACTAGATGAAAGGAAATAAAGCATTAGAAGACCATCTTCTAGGTTCCATCCATTTTATAGTGGCATGTCCATGGCTGTAGTAGTATCCCCACTTCTGGTGCCTCTGTCCTTTATACTTTAATACGCCTGTGTCAAGTGCTGCAGTGGTTGTTTCACTGTACACATTTGACTAAGTATGATAAAGAAGAAGAATGTTTAATTAATCAATTAAAAACATTTTTTCAGTACAACACACTACATGGGATGAACCAAATACTTAACATAACCTATTTATTTCAAGTATTTAATGAAAGGGGCAAACAAAATAAGGATTTCTCATTCAGCAATGCAAATCATGTAAATATGTTATAATCCTTCTTATGCAACAGAAGTCTGAATACCCCTTACTCATTTAATTTGATTGGCTGTAGTATGCTAACAGATAAAAACACACTTGCCTATCAGGATGAAGTGTCAAATGGTCAACAGGAAGGAAGAATGAAGAATTACTCAAATAGTCTCATACAGTCAAAACTTGCAACCCTTACACAGACCACAGCAAGTTTATTTACATGTCAACATTAGAAAAAAAAATCAAAATCTGTACCTAAAAAAGAAAAGAAAAGAAAGTGAGCTGCTTACGTACTCTTTATCACCTCCCTACTCTCAACACTGTTATGAACAGTACAAATTCCTAAGCCAGACTCTTAGAAAAGGGGGAGCAATACAAACCACATACGTCCCAACAGCATGCATATTATAACATCTTTGATATGTACATACTCAGTATAGGATCTCAACATACTGTAAAACTGCACACTTCTAAGAAAAATGTACTTCTATACCACTTGTTTATTTTGTTTTCAAAAATCTTTGAATAAATAAATGCATTGTACAACAGACATATATCACCATACAGTGTTTAGAATAATGTATTTTACTTGTTATGACATGGGAAATCCTCAGGTGGTAATCCAGGCAATTAAGAGTAAAATATATTATTTCACACACACTCTGGCATGGCACATTGGATAAGCACAGGCATCCAGGGCCCAAACGTAAAGAGATACATAAATCAATAAAAATAACATCAGTGTTTATGGAATACAACCATTGCTTTGGCCTATACTCTGAGGGGGGAAACCTTGGCTGGCTCTAAACCAAATATTAACTGAAACATAAGCAATTACAGATAACCACCTTATACAACGTTAAAGTTTACCTTCATAATTGGGAACAAAGCAAAAAATAAAAAGGGAAAAGGACAGCAAATTAAGGGCACTTTTTAAAATACTGGTACTATTAACTTTGAACTTCTCAAAAACGTCCAGTTGTAGAATAGACACAGCAACAGTTTCAGATAAAGTTAGAGGTGCCTCTAAAAATACAGACAACTGAGAGGTCAGGGCTTGACTAGCTGCACTGCTTGGTAATTAAAATCACCTAACAACACAGCTCAAGGGCTAATTTTAAATATCTACCACCCACAAGCTCCTGTGGTTAGGTTCTGGCATTTAAAAAGAAGTTATGTACTCACTATAACATTTAATCTGAGTTGTTGTTCTTCATTTGTCTTCAACCTGTGGGTTCCCAGATCCAGCACAGATCTGACAGCTGCATACCCAGTATCTTGATCCGAGCTCAAAGTTCCTCCCTACCCATAATGTCCCTGTCTCCTTCCTTCCTTCAGATCAAGTTTGCTGCCCAACCTAGCATCGCCCCAACCCAAAACCTTGTCCAAATGCCAAAGAATCCATAAACAAGAAGAAAAGAGTAACAGGCATCCTGGTGATGACCATATCCTCTACCCGTCAGACCACCACACGGTCTATGCAAGGCAGGGGGAAGGAGGGAGGGACGGTTGAAGACAAATGAAGAACAACAACTCAGATGGAATGTTATGGTGAGTACATAACTTCTTTATCTAAAGTTGTTGTCTTCATTTGGTCTTCAACCTGTGGGACAGAGTCCCCAGCTACTAAACACCTTGGAGGCCCTCATGGAAGGATACTCCAAAGCACAGCAGAGCCAAAGGACACCCTGTTCCTGGATGTGATGTCCAACTTGTACTGCAAGATAAAGGTATGAGATGAAGACCAGGTGGCCGCAGAGCAAATATCATCTAATGAAACTCTGGACTAGAAGGCAGCTGAAGTAGCTATAGACCTGGTGGAATGTGCCTTCACTTGACCTGGCAGAGTTAATCCCTTAGTAGAATATGCCAGCAAAATACATTGGGAAATCTAACGGGTGATGTTGACCTTAGATATTGATTTCCCTAAGAAGGGTTTAGAGTAGGATATGAAGAGTTGGTCAGACCTATGGAAAGCTTTAGTCCTGTGCAAGTAGAAATGCAACTGCCTGTGCATGTCCAACAAGTGCAATTTGTATTCTCCCTTGTTTTGGAAATTTGGGAAAAAGACTAGGTGATTAATAACCTGATTAATATTAGATTCTGAAGCTACCTTAGGAAGAAAAGAGGGATTCGTACACAAGGATACCCTAGCCTTATGAAAAATCATATAAGGTGGTTTGACTGATAATGCTTGAAGTTCCGAAACCCTTCTGGCAGAAGTAATAGTCACCAAGAAGGCTGTCTTCAAGGACAAAAATTGCAGATCCACAGAACCTACAGGTTCAAAGGGAGTCGAAACCAATGCCTGTAAAACCAGCGTAAATCCCATGGCAGAGTAAGATCCTTGATCGGTGGCCGAAGAAGAAAGGAGCCTTTTGGAAGGCTTTGCAGAGCTTAGAAGAAGCTAAGGAAGCCGTATTATGCCCCACATGAAAATTAGAAATTGCTACAAGCTGAACCTTGACTGTAGAAAAACTAGCATCTTGTTGGAAGAGCCTTGCTAAGAATTCTAAAACCGAGGAGACTGGAGCAATGAAGGGATCTATGGTATACCATGAGGCTCAGAGTAAACCTTTCAGGTGGAAGATTTAGGAGCAACCACCAGGATCTTTTTGACAGGTATAGATAAACTGGGAGTCCTGACCGTCAGGGGAACTGGAGCAGCCAGGTGGTAAGCTTCAGACTGCCCAGGTCTGGATGGGGAATCCCTGAAGGATGAGAAATGAGATCCAGAACTGAATCCAACAGCCATGGTGGAGCCACTAGATGAGACCACAGAGAGGGAAAACAGACTTGGCGAGGGCAGAATGGGGCAATGAGGATTACTAGGCTCCCCAGCCTGTGAGCATTCTGAAGGAATTTTGGAATTAAGGGAAGAGGAGGATAGGCATACAGTAGACCAGCAGGCCAAGCATGAAACAGCATGTCTCTGGGGGCTTCCCCCAGAGTGGGGCTTAGAGCAAAAAACAATCTAAACTTTACGATGGAAGGAGAGGCGAAGAGATTGTAGCAAGGCTGACCCCACTTGAGAAAGATCTGTTTAACTACTGAAGGATTCAGAGACCATTCATAGGGCATCAGAATAGACCTGCTGAGCCTGTCCACCAGAATGTTGGACTTCCCCGGAATGTGCATTGCCACCAGAAAACAGCTGGTGGAGATCGCCCACTCCCACACTCTCATGGCCTTGAGACATAGAGGGTAAGACCTGGCTCCTCCTTGTTTGTTGATGTACCAGACCACTGACATGTTGTCTGTCTGGATAGCAACCATTCCTGGGGGAAGATAGGCATGGAGAGCCTGTAATGCTAGAAGCACCGCCCTCATCTCCATGACGCTGATATGCAATTTGGTCTCATAACGGGATCACATGCCTTGGACTGTCCTTCCCAAGCAGTGCCCCCCCCCCCAACCCTAGCAGGGAGGCATCCGCGGTCACTGTGGCTGAGGGAAATGAGGGAAGAAAGGGACTGCCCTGAAGAAGGTCTGGAGAATGTAACCACCATAGAAGAGAGTTCCTGCACACCCAAGAGACTCAGACAGGGTGAGACAATGGAAGGTCTAACATGGACCATCAGACTGCAAGAGTCCACTGAAGAACCCACATGTGAAAGCGCGCCAGAGGCAAGAGACTGATCATGGCAACCCTAGACCCCAACGCCCTTAATATTATTTCCACTGTCAGTGGTTGTGCTTGAAGGATTCCCAGGACGTGAAGTTTCAGTGACTGTATCCTCTCTGAGGTAAGAAAGACCTTGGTTTGTATTGTGTCCAACTGAGCCCCTATGAAATCTAATACCTGAACCGAGGCCAGTGAATGCTTGCTGAGATTGATGGTGATACCCAACTGCTGGGCTAGGAGAAGAAAGTAATCCCTCGCTAGACAGATCTGATGCCTGGAAGGGGCAGCAAGGAGCCAGTCATCTAGGTAAGGGAAGACCTGTATGCCCTGGAGTCTCAGGTGGGCCCCTACTACTGCCATCACTTTGATGAACACCCTGGGGGCTGTGGTGAGACCAAAGGGGAGCAGTCGAAACTGGTAATGATTGGCTCCCAGCCAGAAACAGAGGACCCTCCAAGAGCGCCTGTCCCTTTTGATGTGCTAGTACATATCCTGGAGGTCGACTAAGCATATCCAATAGTTCTCCTGCAGGAAGGGCAGGATAGACTGAAGGTTGACCACCCAGAATTTCATCTTGGCCACTGACAGATTCAAGGTGGATAGATCCAGTAATGGTCTTAGTTCCCCCATCTTCTTTGGCAATAAAAAAACCTGAAATAAATGCCTAATCCGGGCGGGTCTTGGGGGACATATTGGATGACCCATTTTTATAGCAGCTGTGTAATTTCCAGTGCTGCATCCTCCCTGTGCATGGGTGGAATGTCCTGGAGGTGTCTGGGTGGTAGAGGTGACTCTAGAAATGGGAATTGAATAACCTCTGGATATAATTTGCAACACCCAATGATCTTCCATGATGGACTCCCAAGCCATTAGGTGGAGCAAAAGGCGACCCCCGACTGTCTCCAGAGATGAGTAGTCAGGCAACCCTGAAGCGCAGCAAACGAGATCTGAAGGAAGGAAGGAGACTGGGGCATTGTTGGTAGGGGAGGAGCTTGGAGCTCGGATCAAGATGCTGGGTATACAGCCGTATGATCCGTGCCAGATCCAGGAACCCACAGGCTGAAGACCAAATGAAGACACCAACTTCAGATCTGTTATTCTTTAAAACACATGGATCACCTTGTATGTAAAAGTAAGTTGACTTTTTTAATTTCAGGTATAGCTTTTAACCTAGCTGAAGAATCATAAATAAAGTAAAATAAACATGAACAAAGGCTGAATATTGAAAATATTTTATATACTAATACTGTTATTTCTACTTAGTATGTTGAACTAACAAGATCATATGTACTGCCACTTGTGTTCCAATGTTAAACAAGCATACACATGTAATATCTGCCATTTGTTCCCTTCCTTCTCATGCAATATTTTTCTTCCATTTTCTTATCTTAGAACATTTTGTATTAAGGATAGCATAAAATCCTAAATGCATGGCAAATTCCATTTCAATTTCTATTGAGATAACACTTATTAATTGTTGTTATGAACGGGATAAAAAGCTGTTAAATGTACTCATGATGCAGATAGTGAGAAATGACCAATAAGTTAATGGCAGCTTCCATTTGTGACAAGACTGTCTCATGCAGTATAAAATAATTAAATTTGCTTCTATGATTATCATACTATTCTTACACAAAGATATATATTAATATAATTTAAAAATGTTCAGACCCTGCAATATACCAGTTTCTTTTCTAGGAATAGACAAGCATCCCTGCAACTTTTGGTTCTTTTTAGAGAAAGCTGCCATGTTTTCCTTGACAGTTATATTAACCGAATCTCCAGCTGCCAAAAAAAAGTCTTTATTGTTTTCTGTAAAGAATGTTAAAGCGTTATTGTTTCCAGCAGAACTTAGCAGAAATGTGAAGCTGTATATTCTATAAAACACATTCTGTAGTCAACATTCAATTACTTCAGTACAAAGAAAACACGGTAAATTATTACTTTTCTTTAATCACTTTTATCTATTACACTTACTTACCATTGGCACCCTATGTTTTCTGCGACTGTCATCTGGGCAGTTGTAGGGCTTTCTCCCTCAGAACCTATTCTGTTTCACCACAGCTGCTTGCTGTATTCTCTGCCATAGCAGGGGTGAGGATGCTGGGCTTGTTTGTCCATGAATACTTCCACACATATACCTCACCCCACCTACAATGTAAATGCTGTTCAACAACCAACATGTGTAGCTTGACCTAATACTTTCCAGGGTATCCTTCCGGCCTCTACAAGGGTCAGCAAAATGGTGGGTCAGATGCTCTCGCTCTCTCCCAAGTGTGGACAAAATGGCATCAGCTACTTGTTCCTAGACTACTCAGATGGCTCCAATCCAATATGATTCTTGATCATACACTAAAAGTTTGCATTAGCCCAAAGTATGATAGCATGCTTGATGAGCCAAAGCAAAAAGCACCACAAAGGAGCACTCATTTGGATTACAACTAGGTCTTTAGTCCTCTGTGCTACTCTGCCAGCTCAAAACATGGAAAATGATATACAAAATGAATTGCAATGCCTTAGTATAAATAAGACAAAAGCTGAAGAAACACAATTAATTAAATAAAATGCAACAAACTCTAAATGTAGATATTTTCCAGAGGCCTTGTAATCTGTAAAAGCATAGGTAGCTTAATCCTATGCGACTGAGCAGTTCGTTCAGTTGAATCACTTCCAGAAAAACATAAGCAAATTCACTCAGTTATACAAAGAGAAACCTATAGAAAAGATTGTTACATGTAGGCACAGCCATGCCTATACCCCCTTACTTATTAATAAAACTATAGTCAGTAATATAACAATTTAGTTATTTATTTATTTTACATATGTTTACTGGGAAAGTCCGACTGAGATGAAGACCCATTTTCAACGGAGGCCCAGGGAGAAAAGCTACACATACAACAATACATAAAAACCTTTACTTACAGCAGAATATTTATGCAATATAATCAAGTTTTACTTTCCTAAGGATGCAGGTCCTACTTACCTGGCAGCTTAACTTTCTTTCTTTTCATAAGAATTTTCATATGTATGTGCAATACATTATTGAAAACCCTCATTGTTTTCAACCCTAAACCACCTCAGTAAGGTCTTTCCAAGTATCAGTAATTTTCTCAGTGAAAAAATACTTCCTTCTATTTCCATAAAATACCTACCTTGTGTTTTCAAAAAGCATCCTCTTTTTTTCAGAAATCTCTTAAACTGTAGCCACTTAGATTGTGTTGATTCCTTTCAGTTCTAAAGTTTCTATCATATCTCTTTTCTATTTCTTTTTTCCAGACAATTTATGCATATTAAACTGTAGGTTAATGAACCAAACAGAAAGACTCACATTGGGATTTACAGTCTTATTGACTTTCTGTAATCTATTTCTTTCATCAGTCTTAAAGGGACAGTCCCAGTGATTTTTTTTTTTGCTTTGATTCAGCCTTTGTTTACATTTCAGGTTTGCCTTTCTCAGCATGCTCACCTTTGGCTGAGGGGGGGGGGGGGTGAGGGTAGAGTGCCTGAAGGAAGTTTCAAAGGTGTTAGCCAAATTCCACCTCAAAATGCAGCTGTACTGGCAACAGCTCTTCCTGTGAGACATTCATTAGTTTAATCTGTGCATTTTATCCATTGAAAAAAGTAGCCTTTCAGGCATTTTATGACCTAACTGTTGCTGCTACTCTAGAAAGCACATCAGTAATGCAAGTCTTTTAAAACATTAGTAAACAGAGGTTTTTATTTCTTTCATTTCTTATATAGCAAAGCATACAGCACGGCAGCACTTAGAGCCAATTAAGGACGCACTCCAGTCTCTGGTAACAACAAGCCACTCCAATGAATAGTCTAAAATGTAACTTATTACTAGATTAAGCACTTTCATTTCACCACATGAAACTTCATCAGAATAAAAATAGCCATACTGAAACAATTTTTTTTTTTAGTCTGACCGAACAACTCATTGGCTAGAAAGCATTTAAATCACAATACCTCATTGGTTGACACATATAGCCTAAACCAATTTAAAACTGCTTAGTACAACCATAATACATAAACCTAAGTACTTAAAAGCACGGCACATGTAAAACCACTTGAAATAAAACTTAATGCACATAAAACATTATCTATATATATTTACAAACATGTATACATTTGTAAATAGAAAATATATGACAATATATGTTGATTCTATGATATATTTAATAAGACAAAGCTCTCATTTATAGGGCAGGTATAACTGAAATATGGTCATTCAAACCAAGATTAACACCTGCATCAAAATTAAGTTGCCATATTAGTTCCCTATATCCAAGTTTAATTTCTCAGTCTCTCCCTCTTTCAAAAGGTTTGATCTGCTCCAGCACCCAAAATTTATACTTTGCTAGGTTACATATTCTGGTATGTCTAAATAAGGCATTATTCTCCTTTTTCCTATTTATATCATAAAGGTGCTCGAATATTCTTTGTTTCAAGCACCGTTCCGTTTTTACCTATACAGTATGCATGGCAAGAGGTGCAATAAGCCATGTAAATCACACCCTTTGAATAACAATTATAATAACCATCCAGTGGCACAAATCCATTCAAACTTAATAGGTATAATTCAGTGGCATTAATTACAAAAGGACATTGGGGGCAGTTTCCACACCTAAAAGTTCCTTTCCTGTGTCTTCAACTAAAGGAGTTCTGATTAGATCCACACTCAAATACTTTTCTTAAATTAGCCCCTCTCCTGAAACTAAACCTCAAAGGGTGACTAAACACCTTCAGGCTGTTTGGCATTATAGCAAATATATTCCAATATTTAAAAATAATATCCTTGATTTTTAATGGTATCCTGATTAAACGTGGTAACAAAATATAAGTCTTTGTCACTGGAAGCATTAGGGGAAGCCACAATGGTAACGCCATTGACCCCAGAGGATACTGTGTTTGAATCAAATCCCTTAGCATTAACCAACGGAATATATTTGGCACCCCATCCCTCCAAAATCTCTTCTTAAATTGGGTCAATGAGTGTTTTAGGGTATTCTCTTAATATAAATAGATTCTCAATAAAATCTAACTCATCAATCAGATCTTCTCTAAGGGAAGTTATTCGGGCAGCTCAAACTATCTGGCCCTTAACAATATTTTTCTTCTGGAAATGGGGATGGTTACTACGATAGTGCAAGTATGAACTGGAAAAATTCTTTCATTTCTTATTTTATTCTGTGGTGATTGTGAATCCTGGTCATTTGCAACAATTTTATGACATGGCTCCTACCTGTAGAAAGCATCTGATCAGACAAACAATACTGGAAACTATATTTCTCATTCTTTAATGTTTTACCTTATTCTAATTTTTCATTACTAGTCTGGTGTACTGACTTTCTGACATGCTAGTTCCATTAAAAGCAAGTGTGTGACAGAAGGTTGGAGCATTAGAAGTCACACCCTTCTGTTCCTTTTTCAGCTTCTAGTTTGATACGTGCTGATTTCTGAATACTAATAGACAAATGCACCTTTTTTATGAGTGTGCTACTTGTACATCTGTAGAAGCATGAGTGATGCAAAATTTAAAAATTAGTATACACTAATGTCCCTTTTCCCTGGCATGGCTTTCTTTACTTTAAATATGAGCCAAGCACCAGGGGCATAATTCCCCAATCCAATGTAAGTCAGAGAGGAACACAAATCCAAAGATTAGTTTATTCTGGGAGCTGAAATAAGACCGGAACTGAGGATTTACAGGATATTTAAAAGTAAAATGACACTGTGGGTGGGACCAAAAGTGACGTGTTGAAGTGGGCGTGACTTCTATCAGTTTAACTTGGACCCTAATTTTAAACACTGGTATTGTCACTTTAATATAGCTATCCATCTTTATTTAATAAAAAAAATTCCCTTACATTTTCTTCTAAATTGAGGGCAGATTCTTTGTTCTCCATTTCCTACAAGCATTCTACAGAAAGTTCCAGAATATCTTCCTGTGACATATTCTCTTCAGCTGTGTCCCGCATCTGTTGCTCTTTCATATGGGAACTCATTGGCATATCACTCCAAAACACTGACTGTATCAGAGTTGCCACTGTTTCCTACTCCTTCCCTTCCTGTGCAACTCCAACTGATCTTTTTGGTACAGGTTTCTTACTGAAGGCTCCAGAGTATCTTCATGTGGCAAGTGGTCAAATGCTTCCCATTCTGTTTCTCCTTAATTTTGTGACTCATTGTTCCATTATGCTGTGACATTACCAGAGTTGGATTTTCTTCAGTAAATCATCACTTTGCTGGTAATCCATAACTTTAGTTTCTATTTCTTTAACTTTTCCATTACTAATCCTCTTTTCTACTTTCCACCTTTGTTTTCTTATTTTTAGTATTGTGAAATTTTCCATCTATACATGCCTTTGCCTGTATTTCTCTTCAAATATGTTTGGAGATGCTTTTTTGTATTGATTAATTTGGCTTTCTCCTTTGCATAAATATTACATCATATCAGATATAGCTTTCTTTTCTGTGTCCATGTTTCTTTTTTAAACCTTTTAAAAATCTCTAGGTTTTGTTCTTTATATTTTTGCTCCTCCTCAGTCGCTTCTTTTTCCAAACAGCCCAAAGTTTCTTGGTCTATACAATGTTTTTCATGGATGTGTTGTATTAACGAACAAAAATTTGCATTTGAAGCTTTTCACAGTTTATCTTGTACATGTATTTTTGTTTCTACTATTTTTTTCTCTTAATCTTTTTGAATATCCTCTATCTGGAAATTCTGGCTTCTTGCATAATAGTAACAATGCATAATGGCTTCCTTATCCTCAGTAGTTCACTCTGTTGTCTTTATGGCTCTTTTTTTGGCCTGTCAGTTTTTCTCATTTTTGAGGACTACTGCTTCCTTCTACAACAGGGGGCAATTCTCTCCTGAGCCTGTCCAATCCCATTGTAGGAATGTTTCCATCTGTTAAGGATTTTACACTGTCATTTTTTCCACTCCTGGCAACAGTATGCATTTGAGGATTGGACACTTTTTCATCCTGGGACTTGTGCACCCAGCTGTGTTTTTTAATTTTAACCTACTTCAGTCCATGATTTATGATAAATAAAATACAGTATATATATATATATATATATATATATATATATATATATATATATATATATATATATATGTGTGTGTGTGTGTGTGTGTGTGTGTGTGTAAGTCATGTTGGTGAGATTTTGTAAGAACAAGGTCCACCTCAAGAATGTACTCACCATGACTTGAGGATAAATTCAGTTCCAGCACTACTACTCTCATTTGCTGATTTTAGCATCTCTCCATTTGGACCCAAAAATCTTCTCTCCGTTCGGACCCCTAATTCCATTTGCCAATGCCTCTTGATTTTTACATATTCCACTTCTCAAGTGAGTCTGTAAAGCTGTGCTAGCAACCCTTTACATACATAATGTACACACAATTTAGTGCGCCCAAGTAATTAGCATTTTTTGGCAGTTGATAGGAAACATGAGTACCTCAAAAACCTATGTAGACACAGTGGGAACATTAACTCATTCACTCCAATGGAGCTCAGGAATTTTTCACTGTAACTTCCAATGGGTGGAGCCTAAGCCTTTTGACAGAATCAAATTATGTCCTCAGTTTTCAAACAAATGTTCATATTTCTGAAACCATAAGGGTTATGAAAGAAGTATAAATGGCAAACTCTTCAGTCAAACTATTTTTATAGTGGTAGCATTCTTTGGGTTCTAGGTCTTAAACTGAGTTTTATAAGTCACAGTAAACACAGTAATGATTATGTTTGTAATATTTTGTAAACAACTTACAATATCTCAGCAACCACGGAAGTTATACACATACTGTCAGCAGCATTGCATTCATCTAGCTGAGACCCTTTATATGAAGCTAGGAAGTTCTGTCTGTGTTACTTGGTTGTTGAGATATTTAGAAAAATGTGAAACTTATATCTACAGCATGTAAATTAATATCATAAAAAAGCAACAGTTAATATCTATTTACCTGCACTAGACAGAGGTCAAACATTAATGCAGCTGAGTTTGCTATAGTGTCAGCATTAAGATGAAATCTTTTAAAACCTTGTACAGAAGATGGTTTTGGAATTATTGATGCAAATTTGAACAAGCAATATTTGACATGTAGAGGTGTCAGTAGGAGGAAACTGCAGATGCACTTGGAGGCATCACTTGGATGTAACTCCCCACAAAATATGAGTGAAGATTAAAACTAGACCCTGGAACTTAGAGTTGCGAGGAAGGGATTTTACCACCCAGCAATCCTGCTTATGTCATCTTGCTATCTTTCTAGTACACTAATCTGATGCTTCAACATGACAATTTATTATAGCCCATCCACTAACAGCTTTTTAACATATGGCAGGAAACCCAGCTACTTGCAGAAACCTACACAAGCACAGGAACAACATATAAACTCATCACAGACAGTAAACAGAGTTTAGGACTGAATTCCATTCTCATTATGGGGGAGGGGCAGCAGAACCCAAAGAAGAAAAGGTCCTGTCAGCTTTCAGACACTTAGTCCTAGGTCTTACATCACCGATGAAAATAGTTTGATCAAAATACAGAGCACATCCTTCCTTCAGTAATACTTAATGTATTAGCAAAGCAAGGAGAGTAGCCCATAAACTGAAATTTGAACAGGAACATGTATAACAAAAATTTAGTGATTTCTTTGATTAGTCATCTTCCCTTTGCAGAGTTAAGTAATAGTGCTCCCTTTTGGGTCTAGGAAAATGAATTGACAAACCTTATTTAGAAATATGAGGAACTGTCCTATAGTGGAAAGCAACACAGATATGTTTTGAGTAATGTAAAGTTGCTTGTCACTGTGGTTCACCCATGAGAAAGCCTCTTGACCAATGTAAAACAAATTTGGAAAGCTTTTTTTCCTTTCTTCAGTGCTACTAAACCGGTTCAAACAACTCAAGTAAAAGTATTCATACATGCATACATGCATACAGTAATATATTTTCAAGCAACTGAATAACAGAACATCAAAATTTACACCCAGACACTAAGTACAGAAGATGGTGACATCCATAATCTTAAAGGAACTTTCACAAATTTATAACCAAACCTTTTTTACAAAAGCCAGGATAAACATCAAATGAATGTACAAGAAAGAGAAAAATAGAAAACTAGCATTGAACATCAATGCGTGTCCTATGACAGCTTTCTTTAACAATATGACACTGGAGTCTTTTACAGAAAAAAATGTGGAGCAAATTGCCTTACAGAAGGAAAACAGAAAGAGAACTCTATAAAATGGATCCAAGAATGTAAACAAATAGGTCAGTGCTTTGAACTTTTCCTCCACAAACAAATTACATGATTAAAATGGAATTAGTTTTCAACAGTCATTCACTATTACATAGAAATCAAAGGATGTAGAGATCAGTAAAGCAAGCGGTAGAGTTCTAGATATGTAATTTGGCCAGCAACATGTAACTCTGACAGCTGTTCTCTACTTGAAAAAAAAAGGATAAATATACACTTGAAAACAAAACAACAGGCTTACTCAAGAACACATAACTTTCAGGCTGTGAATGTTCAAGAGCAAATTGCATTCAACAGATTCTAGAGCACTCAGCCTTCTAAAAGTTAATATATTTCTTAAAAATATATTCAATTCATGTAAGAACAGAATTTAATATAAATGTAGTTCACAGAGATGGAATCCCAATCCTAGAATTAGACAAATTTCTACATGGTTTTATTAGCATAACAAATAAAAAACAACAACAAAAAAAAAAACTAGCGTTCTTAAAACTTCGTTGATGAGCTCAGCCACAATAATTTCCAAAAACCATGAAACCCAGGTAGTGTTCCAAAGCAGTAAGCCTTTATTTGTCACAGACAAGCGATCTTCAGTAACAGAAAAATCAGAAATATTTTAACAATGTTAAAAGTAGGTGTGGAAGATGTATTAATTTTAAACCAGCCTATTCAAGGCAGACAGTACAAACAGGGCCATAAAAGTGCATTTTAGAACAAGTACCCACCCCCACACACTACTACTGGCTAAATCAAACTAAATCCTAGTTAAGGAAAACACTACATGTGTACTTGCAACCCACATTCCAAAATCAGGTATCACGAAATGCATAAAATACACATAAAAAGACTTTTAACTAAAATCACTTTCGGCTACCTAATGCATTAAAGCCTTCATCAGGTCCGTGACAAGAACTAAAATCAAGAAAAATGGGGCTATATTATTCCCTCAAAGGATGTCTCCATCGAACGGCTATTCATCGATCATTACCCATGGAGCAGCCATTCAGTGAACATTACAATCATCAAACTTCTTTCCTAGGGAAAGAAACTGTTTGGCCACCAGAGCAAATGTAATACAGACTACATAATTTTACACTCATGAAGGTGGGGGGCTTCAACCCCACACCCCCCTACTTATATATACCGACTCTAAGAGCGCACTACAGTGGGGAAAAGGGTTAATTCATGATGCTGGCCACCTAGTTACTTTCCCAGGGAAAAACTTCAATGTACTGATCATTTGCTGAATGCAGCAGCTGATGTAGCTATGTCATAAAATAGGGATTCGATGGAGATGTCTTTCGAGGAAATAATATAGACCTGAAAAAACACATAGCTATCTAACCATAAACATAATCAGACAAGAACACTACAAATATAAAAATACATCTGCCTAATAATACCGTCTAGTAATTATACATCCATGTGTATTACTGTGCATAAAAGACTAAGTAATTAACAGCTCAGAAAAAATGTCAGTGCTTTGCAAAAAAAAAAAAAACTGTTGTGACAGTTTTTATGTTTACAGCCCAAAAATATGTTTATACAATGACAATTAGTTGTAAAACCATACAAGAAATACAGAAAACAGTGGATGAAGTAAACTAGTAATGTATAAAAGTGGGCAGATGTGTGCATGGTATGTATGAATGTCCACTAGTATGGTAAATGAGGGAATGATACCAATACTACATGATAATAGTGGCATGAAAAATGTGTGTTTTGAATTTACCATTTAAATCTCTGGTGTGATGCAATAAATATAATCAAAGCAGAATTGAGGTTAAAGTCACTAAACATATATACATTTATATACATTCTACACATAAGTATTATAATTATTTAGTATATTTCTAGTAGGAAGTATTATATTTCATCAAAAAATTCCCTAAAAAACCTCTACAGACTGTGTGGCAGCTTATGTAAATTCAATACACTCTTAATAGAGCAATAATAGGTAAGTCCTGGTTTTCTGAATGCATTTAATTTCAATTGCCAGCATAACTCTTTTTTTCTCCAAAACACCATTGACATCCTCTTTAAGCTCATCCATCTCCACACAGTCCAGAATGATAAATTTAAAACCAGAATGTCTGGGGTGTTCTAATAATGCTTGTCTAAGGCATTCCTCTGGCATTTACGTCTGATGTCAGAAAGATGACCTGAAATCCTCCTTTTCAGTTTATTCATAGTCTTACCCATATAAAATTCAGAGCAGTCATTGCACCTGGCCTTATATACAACTTTTTCAGTATTACAGTTACCACCTGCTGAAGATTTCACCATCTTTTTAAGATACGGGCACTCAAATGAGTCACACTTCATCAAGTATTCACAGAAAGTGCAGTTGGATGACCTACAGATTTTAGTGTTCATGTCATTCTGGTTTTCCTTATTTTTCTTTTCCACATAACTATGTATGCTTCTGCTCTTTTTGTATATAAAGTAGGATGCTCTCCTAAAACCCTTACAAGCTGCTGATTGTCAGTGAAGATGGCCCAGTTCTCCTTAATAATGGCTTTAACTGTATTGAAATCCCAGGTGCAAGTTAGAATGCAGCTGTCCATACTTTTCATTCCTTTTGGTGTAGGGTAGCCTTGTTGCATAATTCTTTCAAAAGGCTTATTCCACATAGGGTCATTGTTAGTTTTAGAATCTCTAATGGGCTCCAGGATCATATGTAACATGTTTGATTCATATCCTCCGGTTAAAAAAGCATTTTCAAGATCATTCATGTTTTTGAGAAAACTGGGCCAAATCTGTGGTAATGCATGCTAATCTGTAGCCTTGTGATTTTATTACATTGTGCTTAGTTTTTACTAGATGCATACTGTCTCTCTGAAGTAAGTAGTTCACTCTTGTTGGTTTTCTATACAAGTTACTAATTTTCCTCTTTTTATCAACACTGACAGTCATATCAAGGAACTGCACTGACTCCAAGCTAATGGAAGTGGTAAATTTTAGGAGGGAGGTGGAGTTATTGATGCAATGGATAAACTCAGTGAGTTTAAATTTTTTACCTTGCCAGACTATGAATACATCATCAATAAAGCAAAGGTAACTGATGGTGAGGTTGGAACTAGACATATTCCAGTGCTTGTTCATTTTTTTATATTAGAGTAACAGATACAATATACCATCATAAAGCATAACAGTAGGATAAAATATTTTTTCACTAAGCCAGTATGTTTGTTTGCTAAGATTTTCTTCCAAAAGTGGTTCAAAAAAGAAAGGAATTTTCAAGTAAGAGAAAAAGAACCACCCAAAATCACATTGCTTGTGTAAGTCCTATGTCAATTGTTAATAAAAATGGGAAAGCAGTAACAAGGCATTATTCATTTTACAAAAGAGTTAACTGATAAATTTGTAGCATTAGATTTGGTACTGTCACAAGATTCTCAAGTACAAACTGGTAATAACTAAGTAAAGACGTTTGTACTTAAAAGATTAAATACATAAATCAATAACAAATGTAAATTGCTATGTGATGTTTGAGTTTCAAAGAGAAAAAGAGCAATAGTGTGTCCATGGCACATATAACTGTGACAATAGGAGGTACTGCCAGCACAGCTAGCTGGAATTTTGTAAATAATTGCATTTCATTTGTGAATATCAAAACTGATTTATATAAGATGCTTGCATTACAAACGTATTAGAACTGTATATCATGTGTATATCAAACTGATTTGTACAAATGTTTGTGTTGAAGGGGTATTTGTAAAGTGCTTGTGTTTGAAATGTATCCACAGTGTGCCCTACTGGAGAGAACAGAAATGTACATGCAATATTGTAACTGTTTAAATGTATATGTTTTAACAGAGGACACTGGAAGGTTAACCTCAGTCCAGCAAACTTTACAATATATCTGAAATTAAATCACTTTACAGGTTAGGCCATAAATATGCTATCTCACAGGTTTCAATGCAGCCAGAGACACAAAGTCTGTACCAGGAAGCTTTCTGTATTATCTTTGAGGTCAAATAATGACTACTCTGGAAGCAAGGAGGTATGAAATTGTTTTATGACTTCCAGCACCTGCCATAGATCTGAGCAAAAGCCCTTGTGTGTGTATTTTTACAGATAGGTGCTAAATCCTGCCATCTTCTGGCAATGGGGGGTTGCATGGCAGCTAGAAGTCAGATGATCAGATGTGATGTCATTCTGCAAGCTAAACCAAAAGTAATATTATAGCTATTATTCTGAGAAGTCTCTTAGTGAGACTGAGCATTATGTATTCTGTCTTGGGGCTGACAACAAGAAGGACCATTCACCACATTATCTGCCTTGCTCTATTAAGTAAGTATAGGGAATAGTAATTCTCTTAAATTCAGTCAGGAATATAGTGAGGTTTAGTTTAGATACTGTTTTTCTTTAATTGTCTCAGTCTATCCTTCAATGTTATTTTAAATATTTCCTGTGATTTGCACTCTGATGTCACCATGAATATATGGTTTACTAATAAAATTTCGAATGGCACTCCGTCAACTGTACTATAGTCGAACACGGAATTTCGAAAATGATAATTGCGAACTCAAAAAAACAATCTAGGAATGGGTTTTAACATGGGTTGAGGTAGGGGGAGATGTTTGTAGTTCAGAATAATACTGAACACCTACCTCGACCCATGTTAAAACCGTTCCTAGATTGATTTTTTTACTTCGACATTCGACATTTTCGAACTTTCGTTGCCGACTATAGCACAGTCGATAGAGTGCCATTCGAAATTTTAATAGTAAACCGAATATATACTTAGCATTTTTTTGTTCTTTTATTATGTATTATTAAATATATTTAAACATTTCATTGTGGCTGATCTTTGTAGAGATATTTAAGTTTTGAGAGTATCTGCATATTTATTTGGTGACACTGTGCGTGCCACTCCTAACAGCCTTGCTCTTGGTCAACCTACCATTTGTATTAATATTAATTTCACTCAGTATATTGGGCACCCATGGAAGACCCTTAAAGTAGCTGACAGGAGTCTCTGGTGACAGTCCTAACTATCTTAAAGTCTGAGCAGAATGGGTTACTGCTAGTAAACTTGTGCCAGCCTTTCCCACCTGTGTGTGTGTGTGTGTGTGTGTGTGTGTGTGTGTGTGTGTGTGTGTGTGTGTGTGTGTGTGTGTGTGTGTGTGAATCAAACCTCAAAGAGTGTGGGTGTCAACTACTTGTGCAGGGACACAAAGCACTGGCTGAACAGAGAGGGTGCTGGAGGTCTTGGCTTGAACACTCAGCTGAGGCCTCAACTCTATAGTTGTGCCAGTGGGGAGTCTTAATGGGGATCTGAAGAAAGAGGGAGAAACCAGCCCCAAACTGAGTGTGATCCCTGTGTGCTCTTAAGGGAAACTGTGCTTGATGTAGAGAGCTGCATCTGGAGATACTGTGTGTGTACCTGTTATCCTCCCAGTGAACGCCCCCCCCCCCCGCCCCCACTGGTGCCAGTAGTGAGGATGGATGCTCCTTGATTACTGGCCTAGAGGTGGGGCATCACAATAACAACTGCACTGAAATGCATAGAAAATATATGTACAGCTTTAATGTAATATAATTAAGGACATTTAAATTTTATAAATTTTATTAAAGAATTAAGTAAAATTAACTACATTGGATACATAAAAATCCAGTGATTAAAAGGTCTCTTTTCCTCTCACAAGATTCAGTTAAGATTGATCCACTTTAGAAACTCACGTATATACACTGGATATAAAAAGTATACACATCTCTGTTAAAATGCCAGGTTTTTGTGATATAAAAAATGAGACCACAATAAATAATTTCAAAATGTTTCCCACCTTTAATGTGACCTATAACCTGTACAATTCAACTGAAGAACAAACAAATCTGTTAGTCTCTTGCGCACAGCCCTCTTCAGGTCACCCATTTCTATTGGAACCAAAAAAGGTGTAGCGAACTAGTGAAAATAAGAAACTAAAAACCAATAAGTTCACCAGCAGAACTAGTAGACACAAAATTTATTTCCAGGTTAAGCGCTTTCATCAAAGTAAAATTTACTTCATCAGAACAATATACGAACAGTCATGTGGATTTAAATATGTTACAGTAACACAGGATAGGTTAAAATCCCACCAATCAAACAAACATCCCTTGAATAAATTAATACCCTAAAAGGCATACACTATAAAAATCTTTTTTAACCTATCCTGTGTTACTGTAACATATTTAAATCCGCATGACTGTTTGTATATTGTTCTGATGAAGTCAATTTTACTTTGATGAAAGCGCTTAACCTGGAAATAAATTTTGTGTCTACTAGTCCTGCTGGTGAACTTATTGTTTTTTTAGATTTTCTATTGGATTTAGGTCTGGGCTCTGGCTCGGCCAGTCCAAAACTTTAATTTTCTTCTGGTGAAGCCATTCTTTTGTTGATTTGGATGTATGCTTGGGGTCATTGTTGTGTTGAAAGGTGAACTTCCTCTTCAGCTTTCTAGCAGACGCCTGAAGGTTTTGGGCCAAACGTGATTGGTATATGGAACTGTTCATAATCCTCCACCTTGACTAAAGCCCCAGTTACTGCTGAAGAAAAGCAACCCCAAAACATGATACTGCCACACACCATGCTTCACCATGGGGATGGTGTTCTTTTGGTGATGCAAAGTGTTGTTTTCGCGTCAAATGTACCTTTTAGAATTGTGGCCAAAAAGATCAACCTTGGTTTCTTCAGACCATAACACATTTTCCCATATGCTTTTGGGAGACATGATGTATTGTTTGCAAATTTTAGCAGGGCCTGGATGTTTTTCTTGTAAGAAAAGGCTTCCGCTTTGCAACCCTACCCCATAGTCCAGTCCAGACATATGGAGAATACGGGAGATAGCTGTCACATGTAGTACACAACCAGTACTTGCCAGAAATTTCTGCAACTCCTTCAGTGTTGCTGTAGGTCTCTTGGCAGTATCCCTGACCAGTTTTCATCTTGTCTTTTCATCAATTTTGGAGGGACGTCCAGTTCTTTGCAACATCACTATTGTTCCATATTTTCTCCACTTTTTGATGACTATTTTCACTGTGTTCCATGGTATATCCAATGATGTGGAAATTTTGTTGTACCCTTCTCTTGACTGACACCTTTCAACAATGAGATCCCTTTGATGCTTTGTAAGCTCTCTGCGAACCATGGCTTTTGCTGTAGCAGGCAACAGAGTAAATGTCGGGAAAATCCTACTAGGACAGCTGAACTTCATTTGGGGTTAATCAGACTTTCTTTAATTGATGGCAGGTGTGTACCCAAGAAGACTGAATGCTGTCATTAAATCAAAAGGTGCTTCAACAAGTTATTAAAGGGTTTGCACACACAACAAAGTATTAGTTTAAGGGTGTGCACAATTATGCAACCAGCGTATTATACATTTATTTTTTATATTTTTTCCCCTAACAAATTTGTTTGTTTTTCAACTGAACTGTACAAGTTATAGGTCACATTAAAGGTGGAAAACATTTTGAAATGATTTGTTGTGGTCTCATTTTTTATATCACAAAAACCTGGCATTTTAACAGGGGTGTGTACACTTTTTATATCCACTGTATTATACATTGCATTCTGCTTGATTGTACATTGTACTGTGCTTGTTCACTGGACTGTATTACACATATTCATTAACACCTACTCTAAGTGCATTAAATCTGTATTCAAGAACATCCATACAACATTTTTTGTGCTTTCTAGTCACTTAGAAAGATTACACTAAGTGTACATGTAGTCTACACTTTGTAGTAACCTTTATGAATTCCCTATTTAAGGCTGCAATAAAATCATTAGAAAAACTAAAATTAGGAGGAAGGAGTGAGTTATGCTTGTGTTGTCTGTTCACTCAGAATGGTGTACGCTTAGTGTACAGTTAGTACAGGTGTTAATGAATTCCAGGCAGTTTTTTTTCTGTGTAATTAGCCTGAACTATTCTGTTATTGCTTACATTTCTGTATTTTTCATTTGTGAAATGTTTTGTATGTTACCTGGGCTGAGTCTGAAATTGGTCAATATTTATCAGTGAACTACCCTGGTTCTTGTTCTTCTTTTGGCTTTTCCAGGTTAGGAGTCGCCACAGTGGAACACACAGTGGAACTCCGGCCCGCTAATGATTGGCAGTAGATTTTTACAGTGCCGAGGTGCCAGCTTGACGCCCAACCTTCAACAAAGGCATGCCCATTCTACGCATGCCTTTCGAATGCCACTCGACCATGGGGAGGACATGCAGATTCCACACAGAAGGCACTCCAGCCGAGAATCGAACGGGAGAACCTCTTGCTGTGAGGCAACAACGCTACTGCTGCACCACTGCGGATTACAGAATCATACAGTAAAAAGTTTCATTGGGAGAAGAAAGCATGTGCCAATAAAGCACAAAAACAAGGCATGAAAAATCATTGTTACATCATGCAGAAAGTCTCAATGTTCTGCTGCTCTCCATGGGGGTTGCAAAACTACTCTTATGTAGTGTATTACCATGTAGGTAGTCTTGGCAAAGGTGAAAAACACAAAAACTTCTCGCTGAAGTTATCTTCACCTAGCATACCACAAACATTTTCTGCATCCCCAATGTGGGGGGACACCCCCCACTACATCAGGATTTATGCATTCCAACAATAGTGAAGAAAGAGGCAAACTCCACTGTTGGAACATTGCTCGGTATTCCCTATCTAGGAAGTAAAATTTGCTGCTCTGCTTACTATTTGTTATACCAGTCCATTTTAGATTAACTGTTAGCTCTGATTTAGCTTTATAATGTATTATAATTGATTCGGTACCATTTTAGTTATTTTCGAACTGCCTCTATACTTTGACAGTATTAACACCTATATTAGTTTGAGGACTAATCCATAGTTTTTAATAGTAAATAATCCAGCTAGCCAGATGAAAATCACTTCTCACAGAGGTCTGCTGTTAGGTTCAAAGGTGAATACTAGGCTAACTGCCTTGAAGGGGCATTTCTAACCAGAGGTCAGAATCAAACCCTATACCCAGTGTCTATTAGGTAAATCCCTTTACCATTCTACCAAACCCTGGTGTTCCTCTCATTTGATCCTCTGCCTGCTAATATCCTCATCTCTTCTTAGATGTTGAAGCACAGGTGTGGTCAAGAGTCATTGTGCAGCTACCAAGAGGATCTCAGTTTCCATTAGCCCTATGCTGGAATGCTACACTGAAGTTATGATTACTCCAAAGGAAAAGCACTATGGGTACCCACAATGCCTTACTGTTATACCATGGAAGCTGAACTGTCAACTTCATTGAGTTGGCGGGTCCTGCCCCCTGGAGCCCTGCTTAAAGTTGCATCTTTAATGTGAAGTCAGTTGGGAAAAAAAGTGAAGCATCATCTCTGATTTTTGGTTGACATTTTATTGTGGAGAACTGATCAAACAGAAATTCAGGACAACACTTTGAGTCTTCTATCATTCCAAACCCCTGTGTCATTCACATCTCTAAGTGGGGAAATATAATGAAAGTGGTGGCCTTATGTTTTTTGTCAGCTTTGGAGCTGTATGTGATAGAAGATGAAAATTCCACTGTCTTTGAGTATGTCCTTGATACAGGAGTGAATTGTAGCTTTCAACTAGTGTACTTACCACCTCATTAACTAGGTAGCTTTCTGCAAGTTTTCTGATATAATCATTGACCTGGTACATGAATTCCACCACATGGTTGACCTTCGTGAGTTCCAGTGTATGGATTGATGATAACACAAATGAACTCACCATGGTACATCTCCTCTTTGTAGGGTGCTTTGTCTTCACTCAGGTGGTTACCACTGCTACTGATAAATCCTGACACTTGTTTAGCTTAGGCTTTTAGCTTGGTCTGGAAATTAGAAACTTGGTAGTAGAATCTGCATCACAGCAGAACCATTATCTGCTGCACTTCGGACTTCACGTCTCAAATATATTTTTACCTGATACTAAGCTCATCCAATGTTGCATTCTGCAATCTCTTGAGCTCTTGATAATCTCATCATCTGCCCTATTTTAGACTACCTCTTACAGGGGGATCAATGCAGATGATAGAGAATCACTTATCACTGCTTGTAATGCATCTGTGATTAAAGGATTAAAGTTCAGGATTCTGCTGCTGCTGTTTGTGAACATCCTACATCTACCACTTGTCATACGTCACAGTCTGAACATGAACAAGGAATAATACAAAGAATAGGATGGATGTTGGAGTGAAGACTATGGAGAGCATGCCTTCTCAAGACAACACTAGTCTTTATACACATCATGCTGCTTGACAGATGGAGTCTTATATGAAAGCATTTTATTTTATCTAGTGAGATTTCTACTGATTGAACCATTATTTTGCATTTAGATGCTGGATAGCCTGTGCAGCCCATGACAGACTGCCTTATCACTCATAAAGTTTTTTTTTCTTCTTCAGCTCAGTGTGAGGATCCCAAAAGTTTCTCTGTGGATATAACTTCTAAGCTAAATTAATTCTTCCACTGAAATCATCCACAGAGCACAACAGTGTCCAACATGAGGTATTCAGGCATTTGCTGGCCTGTTTGGCTATGCTAACTATGTTGAGGTCATGAATGTTGTTTTGCCCATGCATCCCACATACTCCAGGCTGGATCCTGACACTACAAGGTTAGTTAAATTTTGTCATTAATCACTTGGACTAACTACTTTGTTAATTTTTCAGTAATTGTTAAGGACTGGAGTTTTTCTACCCTTACTAAAAGAGACCTTGATAAGCCCTATCATTAGAAAGCCAGAATTCAGTCCAAACATGCTGGAAAATAAAAGCTGCATCTCTACCTTTCCTTTTATATGTAAAGTTATTGAGAAGATTATGTACATGCAGACGTATTCTTATCTAAGAATTCATGACTTCCATTAGCTTCATTTCAGTTTGGCTATAGACCTAGTCATAGCACTGAGACTGCCCTTACCTGACTGAGCAATATCCTCCTGATGGGAAGGGATCAGTGGGTATATTTCACCTTGTTCCTTGACATGTTGGTGACCTTGGCCCATGAAGTCTTGACTAAGCACTTGAAATCATGGTGTGGTTTGACTTGCACCATTCTTGAGTGGTTTCATCTTAACTTATTTATCAATTCCAAGTGAAGTATCAGAAGTTAATTCTTCTGGTTGTCCCTGTGACGTCCCCTCTCTGGGCCAGTAATCAAAGAGCCTTAATCCTCACCACTGACAATGAAGAGGGATGTTCACTTGGAACAAAAATAGAAACACACAGTATTTCCAGATGTAGCTCTCTACATCAACCACAATTTCCTTTAAGAGCACACAGGGGAAACACTCAATCTGGGGTCTGGGTTTCTCTCTCTCTCTCCAGGTACCCAATAAGACTTCCCACTGACACCGCTGGAGAATTGTGTCCAAGCCAAGTCCTCCATCACTCCCTCTGGGAAACCAGTGGTCTGTGTCCCTGCTCCAAGAAGCTGACACACACGCGCACACACACACACACACACACACACACACACACACACACACACACACACACACACACACACACACACACACACACATACACCTGGGAAATGCTGGCACAGATTTACTAGCTAAGCCCCCCCCCCCACCCAGATTATAAGGTAGTTACTGCCACCAGACACTCCAAAGCCAGCTACTCTAAGGCTCTTACCAGGGTACCCAATTATACCATGTGAAATTAATATTACTACAAATTATAGTGTTTGACCAATGCAATAAGGCTTTCAGGAGTAACCACAAAGTCACCAAATAGATATAAGTACTCTCAAAGTTTAACATATTCTCTAAAGGACCGGTCACAATGAAATGTTTAAATATATTGTATTTAATAATAAATAATAAAAGAACATGAAAATACAGAATATCTATTTAAAACAAACACCAGAGTTTCACTCACAGGAAATATTAAAATAACACAGACAAATAGATTCACACAGATACAGCAAAACAGTACTTAACTAATCTCACTATATTTTCCTGACTGATCTAAAAAAACTACTATTCCCTGGTCACTTGTTAGAGCAAGGCAAGATGAAGTGGGTGAGAGATCCTTCCATGTTAGGTTCCAAAAACAGACTGCTCTGAGACTTCAGTCTCACTTAGTATTAAAACATCATTTTTGCCCTGTATTCCAGAATGACACCACATACATCTGGTCATCTGATTTCTGTTTTTCATTCTACCCCCTTTCCTAGCAACTGACCCAGAAGCTCACCCATATGTGTCAATAATAGACACACATAGAGCTTTGCTATGATCTGTTGCAGCTCCTGGAAGTCATAAAACAATAAAATATCTCCACTCTTCCTACAGGACCTAATAAACCATTCTCTGGCACATACATTTCATCTCTTGTTGCAATCAGAACTGTAAGATACAACCTTTATCGCCTAAATTAAGTAATTTAATTTCATACTATTTTTCAAAGTTAGCTGGAGCTGAGCTTAACCTCTTCTCTTCGAGTATCCTTTGTTACAACATTAATTTCAATAGTTATAATACATTCTAACATGCAAGTGTATTTCTTTTTTCTGTCTGGCAGGACACACTGTTAGTACATTTTTAACACAAGCAGCTTTACAAATACATTTTTCAATACAATCATCTGTACAAATCAGTTTGATATACAAATGACCTATAATTCTTTACAAAACTCCAGCTAGCTATACTGGCATATGTTACACATCCACCATCCTACTTCTCCTGGCATAGGTGGTAATGCCTCACATCATCACAGTTCTCCTTAGAGAGTGAAGTGCCCCAGAGCTGTATCTTGATTCCTCTTTTGTTGATAGTGTGTCTACTTTGAGAGGTCATAGTGGGGAATGGTACCAATTATTAATCTTATCCTGATAATATTCAACAACCGTCTTTCATTCAGGAATCGGTGTCTAATATTTCTGTTCTAAAAGACTGCCCGGATTCTGTTCTGCAGTGGGTGGCTTATACTTGACTGAAAATGAATCCATCAAAGACTGAGGCTTTACTGTTATAGGTCACTGTACATCTGTTACATTTTATTTATTTATTTATTTATTTATTATAAATAAAACTATTACATTCTCCTCACCTTTTCCTTTAGTATTTTTTACTTTAAATATATTGAAATTTGTACTCCTTATCTGTGATCTGTGAAATGTACAAGTTACAGACTGAGATTTATGGATTGTGTTTCTTTCTATGTTAAGATATCTTACTTCCATTTTAAGATTACAGACTTGATCGGGGATTTCCTTTCATATTTGAACCTAGCAACAGTGATCCATATGCTGGTAATGTCTCACCTGGCTACTGCAACCCTCCTGCACATTGCCTTGATCTTATGGATAGGAACCTAGTATGTCTGCAGCAGGTACAGAACACAGGAGGTAAACATTAGACTAGAAAACAAGACATTACTCATATAACCTGCATATGTTGTACTGACTGCCAGCCATTACCAGGTACAACTTTAAAATCTTGACTTTGTCCAGTGATGTCATTCATAACAGGGCCCTGCTTATCTAATGAAGCTGCTGAAGCCCTGCACTCCAGAAAGGTACCTCAGGTTTTCAGATGAAGGGATGCTAACTGTCCCACAGACCTTCCTTGAACTGTATCTTTTGTTTACCTCAATCTGGTCCTTTGAACTGAGACCTCCATCAGCAGATCTTTGAAATATCTTATCCTTTATAGTGGTATAGGTTCATAGGTAAGTACTAGGCTATCTGTCCATGGGCATTTATAAGCCTAGCCACAGAGTGATGGCTATCGCCTCCCCATTAGATTAGTAACCTGGGCCTCTGTCAACAGGGCTCCTGAAGTGATCCCAGGGTAGAACTTACAATTACCCATCCACTCATTAAGATTTCTCTTGAAGAGGGTCAGAGAGGAGCTCTGTCGAATATGGATTGGGATTCTATTCCAGAGTGAGGGGAGTCGCTGGGACAGGAATCTATCCCTCCAGCATGTCCTGTTTATTGTTGTACATAGGTTCAAGTTGCTAGAATGAGTGGTTCTGAGGGATCTCATTTTTTTGAGGTGAAGCATGTCCATTAGTTCAGAGTTTGACATGGCCCTATAGGTCAGGCATAGGTCACCTCTGAGCAGACGGTAAGCGACTGAGAAGAGCTGGAGCTTTTTTAGTCGTGCTTCATAGGGTAATTGTTTAAGGTCCTTAATCCTCTTAGTGAGGTACTTCTGTGGTCTTTCTAGTTGTTGCAGGTGTCTAGTGAGGTACATCCCAAATGGGGCATTGTACTCTATTATGGGCCTAATGAGTGAGGAGTAAAGGGGCGCAATCACCTCCTTGGATCTGGATGAGAAACCCTTTGTGATCAGGTGTGCCACATAGAAGGATTTCCTGACAGTTTTGGCTATGTGGTTATCAAAGGAGAGCATGCTATCTGCTTGGGTACCCAAGTCCCTAATTACTTCTTCTATACTTAGTGGATTCCCATCTTTGTGGTAGTTTGTAGGTACTTTGTTTTTACCAAATGGGATTACTATGCATTTTTTGGCATTTAGCTTGAGGCCGTGACTTTGACACCAGGTGTTTGTCTCTGAGAGACCCTTTTGCAGGATGTCTGTGTCAGCTGGAGAGTCAATTATTGCACCCAATTTACAGTCATCTGCGAACTTGGTTAGCCACAGTCCCTCCACATTTGCCTGTACTTTGGAGAAATATATACAGAACAGGAGGGGTCCCAGGACTTTGTTTTTCCCAAATGGGATTACAAACTTGTTAGTATGTACTCTAATTTTAGACATCTTCATTTTTAATTTATTGATTGCCTATGGTTGCTGATTGTTGTCATTAGTTTAACTATGCCATTCTTGCTAACAAGTTTGTATTATGTCACTGTATTTTGGCAAGGCCTAGTATTTGACATTTAAATAAATAAAAATAAATAAATAAGCTTCCAACAATCCTATAGTTAGTATAAGGTTCCAGCAATCATATAACTATTATAGAAGTAGCCCATCACTGGTGGTATCTAATACTGATGTCCACTGAATATAAAACCCAGTTCCACACAGAAGACTACTAAAACAAATTAAGGGGACTAGTGCATGGAAAAAGGTGGGTGATAATGGTGAACACTGGACCCTGTGTAAGTGAAAATCCAGAATACCGAGTGACGTGGTTACACAAAGTCTAGTGTTCTCAGTTATCATCTGACACTGTTACTGCCACTAAATGTGATAAAAGTAAAAAAGTTTTTCATTATTGTTGAGTATCTCTCTTGGCTGTCAGTGACATTAATTAGAAAAATTCTTAACACTGAATGCGTAACATGCTCTTCAAATGTGGAACAGTGAGGACATGGACTTTTTAAGACTCAAAATGAGGAACATTCCTCATAATAGGGTCACTTGAGAGGTATGAGTAACAACAAATGGTTTTCTACCTATTGTTTTAACTTTGCCCCTGTTTTATTGACCAAAAAAGTTGAGAACTGTGGCCAAGATGATATGCAGCAGCTCCTAGATGTTACACAACTGCCGTTAACATTCTGAGAGCTATGCAAAAACACTGTTGTGGTCCAGAGTTCTCTATTATCACCAAAAGCTTGCCATGTAGATAGCAAAGGGCAGATGTAATGTGGAATTTTTTTATATGGAACGTAATAACATGTAAGGTTACTGAGGGCTTATTCATTCTAAATATTAACCAAAGATTAACAAGAAACATCATTTTGTTTACAGCGCCATTAGCAAATATTTAAAGGGGTAAAGATGACAAACATCGGGAGGATTAAATGATCAGGCAGGTGCCACTTTTGGTTCAAAGTCAAGAAATGTAAGGTGAAGGACCAAACTAATAAAATAAATACATAAAATAAAATAAATAAATAAAACAGCATGTGACTCATGGTAGTTTAAGTACTATACAAGATTCTGTTAAGATACTATGTAAAGCACTATGTCCAGTGTTGGATACTTGCAGAGTTACGGATATAAACTCGAAAGCAATTAACAGTTATTTATTTATGTATTTATTTTAGTTAATTAGTTATTTCTAGGATGGTAGAGCATCAAAAGAAGGCCAACAGAAAGCAAAAGGGACAGGGATAATGTTATGGGTGCTAGGGCAGTAACACAGTGGATATCTTAACATTAGATAGGCAGATGGTGTGAAAGGGGCATTATAAGTGACAGGGAGAGGAAGGTTGGCTTCAGAACTGAGGAAGTATTCCTTTAAAGTGATTTTCAAGGACAGGTGAAAAGCTGTAAAATGACTCAGCATGAAGTAAATGGAGTGAAATGGGTCTTACTACACCAAACAGTAGAAAACAGCTCAATATTTGACCTAGGTCATAAAAATATCGATATAAATTCACAAGGCAAGAATGTCTACTGAGCCACATACAGCACCACAATGTATAGATCAACCAAATATAAATAAAAATCATTATTATTATTATAGATGAGTTACCACATAATAATAATAATACGGCAATACTATGTCATATTTAAAAGCAATTTTCCTGAGGAAGATTGAAACAACCTGCTTTACCTTCTGCAATAATTCACCCCAGAAATGAGGTCAGTTCCCCATAACATAGCTGTCGTTCTTTATTGCTTTAGTGAAGCAGAAGTCCCAGCATAGATAGCCTCACTCATCTTACCTGCAACCATATATCCTGACACTAGGAGGCAGTAGTTCTACAGGCTTCAAATGCTACTTTTATTTTTGCAGATGACTACAGTACAGACTTAATGGTGTCCTCAACTCACTTCTTTAAACCACTGAAGCAATACATTTTCTTATGCTTTAACCATCAGCCCTCAGCTACCAGGCCACTTGCAACAGGGCTGATGCATTATATCCGGCACTCTGGATAAAGACAGGAATGATGAGCTTTACTATATAATTTACAAAATGGTCTTCAGGAAAAAATGTTAAAGGAGTACTAACACACACAGGACATTTAAAAATATAAAGTAAAGAATGTTTCATAACACAAATGATGCCTCAAAAGGAGCAACATTTTCTTCTGAGTTATAACACTGAAATGTAACCTAGTTTTGTTTTACACAGCCTATACTGAAACAGCTAGGTGAATTCAGCCTGCAAGCCAGCCAGAAGTTGTTATAGTTGGTCAGCTATTACCTAAACATTAACACTGTTTTCAAAATGCATTACTTAATCCAATCTTATTACTGGTTTACTTACCTCATTTTCAAATGGACAGAACAGTGGTGCAGAAGTCAGTGTTGCAGCCTTACAGCACCTGGTTCTCAGTTTGGCTTCTGACCTTTTGAGCACTGTCTGCATGTCTTTCCTGTGTCCTCATGAGGTTTTGGCAGTGTCTCCAACTTTTTGTCACATGCCAGATACCTGCTGAAAGGTTAAACTGTGATCCTCTAAACTACCCATAGCGTGTGAGCGTGTGTGTATGTGTGTGTGTGTGTGTGTGTGTGTGTGTGTGTGTGTGTGTGTGTGCCTCTGCATATTTATGTGTGTGTGTGTGTGTGTGTGTGTGTGTGTGTGTGTGTGTGTGTGTGTGTGTGTGTGTGCACGCGAGTGCATCTCTGCATACACGTGTATGTCTGTGTATGTGTGGGTGTCTGCATGTGTGTGCTGTGTGTGTGTTTGTGAGTGTGTCTCTGCATATGTATGTGTTTGTACATGTGCATGAGTCTGTGTTTGTGTGTGTGTGTGTGTGTGTGTGTGTGTGTGTGTGTGTGTGTGTGTGTGTGTGTGTGTGTGTTTGTGCATGTCTGCGCACGTGTACACATCCTGTGACGGACAGGCATTCCTTGTAAGACTGATTCTGTTACAGTTTGTTCTTTATGGATTACAAGACTGATTCTGCCCTATACTCATTGCTTGTCACACCCACATAAAATATCCATCAGTAAACTACAATAAGCCATGGAATGCCCTGTAGACTAAATACTCAGTCTAACTGCACACTTCTCCTAGGTTCTGATACCTTTTCTCGACCGTCTATATGTAAAAATATTCATCCTGACCCTACCTTGTCATACCACCCAAAGGAAAAACTCTCAAATTAATTTACCTTAAAATATGCAGCCTCTTAACCCCGAAAAGTTATATCCAGGCCTTGGAAGAACAACTGCAAACAACCCAACATCACATCTTTTTTCAGACTCAGGTCTCATCATGTACCACAGATTTACCTTTTAAGGTAATTGTTTACACTCTCTTCTGTCACTAAGGATACAAAATGGGACATATACTGCAAATGCCACATGGCCCAAAAAGGTTAAACTTGCCACCATGCCTCTCAACCTCTTAATGCAAGAAATTTGGACAGAGCCTAAATAATGGTTGGACAAAGGCCCCACAATAGGGACAGATTTTAAGTATTTGCTCTTACAAACTTAGAAAGTTGCTAAACTAACAGGTTTTGTGTCAGCATGCATTTACTGAAGGAAATGAAGTCTGAAATTTAAATGTATGTCATTATTTAGCAACTTAAATCCTCAATGATTTGTCAGAAAACCACAAATTTTATGAGGAACAGACCAAAAATATGAGGCAAAAATCTGGACATGACACTCTTGGCTTAGTTCCAGTTCCAACAATGTTTATTCACTCCCAAAATGGAAGTCATAGACAAGTTTGACAAAGTGCACAGGAGAGCAACACAAAGAGTGCGTATTTGCACATGAAGTCAGAAAGAAACTAAAACAACTTGTATACATTATCTTGAAGAGGAGGCACCCAGAAAGGGTTGACTACAGGTTTTAAGTGCATATAGCAGTCATCACTATTCAAAAGAGTACCATCTAAAAGAGTTAAGTAAGAACACACAATCAGAGGACAAAGTGTGGAGGGCTCAGAGGAAATGATAGGAAGTATTTTCACAGAAAGGATGGTGTATGACAGGTGTCACCTTCCTTTTAGAGTAAGTAGGAATGAAATCAGTAACAAAATTCAAGTATATATGGGGAAGCCAAAATGCATCTGAAGGGTAAAAAAAATAGCGTGCTTCTTAAGGAGAACATGCAGTTTACCTAACAGGTACAGAACTGTAAACAAAGGGTAGACCAATCAATCATTAATAGGGAGAACTAAGTGAGTGACCTTTTGACTGGGTACAAGCTTTATTTACAAATTGGCACTAAACAATGAATAATTTAGCAGAAGCACTCTAACAGTTTAGCACAGAAGATTAAAACTATAAACCTGCTAACAAGCTTCATCTTGCACTTCAGCACCTGAGCTCCTTAATTTCTGTTGCTTACAGTATGACTGAATTTAAGTAAAAACTCTAAGGGGGTATTCAGATATGCCACCACTGCTACTACCAGGATGTGACTGACTCCAGCCATGTTTACAGTGGTCAGTGGTATCATATTGTAGCTGAGCGGTACAATTTATCCTAGGATGAGCTCAAGGGGATTGTCTGAAACCATTCTTGCTACTTTGATCTCGCAGCATCCAAATGAGGACACTTTGGGAGTATCACAGGCATCAACCTTGTGAATTCTGCAGCAACTCCTAAATGTGATGCTTATGCTTGGGGATAAACAGATGTTGTTCCCACAGACAGCATAGAAGAGAACCACCATTAAGCAGGCATTCTATAACATATCCTGTTTTCCCTTTTGTCTTGGGGGAAAGGCTTTTACTGCATCCACAAAAGCATCCACTGTATTAGCTGGTATATCAGCTAGAAGGGTTTCCACTCCATCAACTGCCATGTGGTGTGCAAAACACAGGGTATTATATACTATTTTTATTTATTTAACATTTGTTAACTGGGAAAGTCCGACTTGGAACAAAGCCAATTTTCAGCAGAGGCCCAAGGAGAAACACTCCAGATGCATGTCTTTAAATGTGGGAGGAAACCGAAGCACCCAAAGGAAACCCACACAAACACAGGGAGGACATGCAGATGCCACACAGAAGGCACTCTAGCGGAGAATCGAACCAGAGAACCTCTTACTGTGAGGTGACAACACTACCACTGCACCACTGTGCTGTCCATGTATCTGTGACCCATCCAGGGGGTTCCTCTGGTTTCCACATCCGACATGCTTGCAATCTATACCAGTATTTCACATGCAGGACTTTCCACAGTGTCAACTAGTGCACACACTAGAGCCCATGATATCAGCGCCATGAATATATACATATATATATATATATATGTAGCAGACTGCTCATAATGGTGTTTGTTGAATTGGGTTACAGGTGATGTCACATATGCCTTGCAACTGGCTGCCCCAATCCACAGCCTCCAGCCAGAGGAAAAGAGGGCATATAACACTGCACTGGTACAGACACTGAACATTGTTGAATGTGTGTTCTGACTGCTGAAATCTCACTTCTACTGCCTGGATAACTAGCTGTGTAATGTAGTACAGCTCCTGAGACATGCAGCAATCTGTTTATGGTGTGCCATGCTACACCACATGGTGCTGCGTAAACAGTTGCAGCAGGTGATGACTAGCCAACTGCACTAGCCAACAGTCTTGTACTGGAGGAGGCACGAGAGTAGTTGGAGGAGGATGTGTCTGCAGTAGGCTCTCATGTGAGGCAGAGGTGAGCACAATATGTCAACACAGTGGATAAGAAGTGCCATCTGAATCACATCTATGGGCCATCACAGGACACACACAGAACAAAAGTAGTAGTATCTATGAAGATCCTGTGGAACATAAGATGCTAAATGGACAGAAGAAGTAAAAGAACGAATAAGAAGTTTAAAGGTACAGGATATGAACTGGGATGAAATAACAGCCAGAGAGATTGAAACAAAGTTGAGAAAAGCCTCTAACTGGAAAACTCCAGGCCCAGATGCAGTACCTAACTTTTGACTTAAAGTATTAACTTTTTTGCACCAGGATTTAGCCATGAGTAAGAACTATTTATATGCGCACCCCAAAAACACACCGCACTGGTTAACAACAGGAAACACAATGCTCTTACTTAAGAGTGAACCTGCAAGCTACCCTAAAAATTATAGACAATAACTTGTCTTCCAACAACATAAACTATACATGGGAATTGACACCGACAGAGTTTACAGTCATTTAGAAGAAAACGCAATGATGGCAGTAGAACAAAAGGACAATAAAAGAAAGTCATATGGAACAAAGGATCATTTGTTGTTAAACAAAGTTATAGTGGAGAACTGTAAGAAGGGGAAGAATCTAGGTATGGCATGGATTGACTACAAAAAAGCATTTGATAGTATCCCACATTCATGGATAAAAGAGTGCTTAAAAATGTATAAGATACACCCTACACTGACTGACTACACAGTAACCATGAAACAGTGGCAAACCACTTTGCAATTAAGCCATGATAAAGGACAGATTATTATCCCAGAGATAAAAATTCAAAGGGGGATACTCCAGGGTGACTCTTTGTCACCGTTGCTATTCTGCCTTGCCATTAATCCATTAAACTGTTTACTTGAACAGGTTAGGCCATGGCTACAATTTGGCTCCTAGAAAACAACAAAGTCTAATGACTTCTCATCTTCTCTTCGTCGATTTAAAACTGTATAGTTCATCAGATGAGGAACTGAAAGCACAGCTGCAGGTTGTCAAAACTTTTTCAGATGATATTGGAATGTCATTTGGTTTTGATAAATGCGCAAAAGCAACCTTTAAAAAAGGAAAACTGCAGCACCAGGAAAACTTCAGTTTGGGACAAGAATGTGATATAAAAGAACTTGTGCAAGAGGGAGTGTATACATACTTGGGAATTGATGAAGGATCAGCAATAAAACATGAAAAAATGCAAATAAAACTCAGTAAGGAGTACTTTAGAAGACTTAAATTAATCCTGAAAACAGCAGTGACATCTACAAACAAGATCCAAGCTATAAATCAATTTGCTCTTCTTGTCCTAACTTATAGTTTTGGAGTGACTGATTGGCCCCAAAAAGTGTTGGATAGATTGGATATCAAAACAAGAAGGATGCTTCATGCTCACCAAATGATTTATAAAAATAAGATTATATATACCCGTTCCGAAGGAAGGATGGGCCTCCTTGAAACTGATTTCATGTATAGATCTGCAATCGTGGGACTCCACACATATCTACTGACCTCACAATATTCAAATGTAGTGAAAGTTTTGAAACATGAGGAGAATAAATCTAAGATGACATCTCTGCTTAATTTAGCAGAAACATATCGACGTCAAGCAGGAATGGAAATCAAACCAGAAGTAGATAAAAACCAGGCAGCAACTGAACGTGCTAAAAAACAAAAGAAAGAATATAAGGTGAAGACCCAGATGAGAAGGCAAGAAATGTGGAAAAAACATAAATACAGTTGCAAGTATAGAAAACTTCTGGAAGAGCCTGATGTTGATCAAGAATGAAGGCAGGAATGGTTAAGGAGAGGTGAATTCACATCAAGAAATGAAAGGTTAATATTGGCAGCCCAAGATAGTGGGCTACATACACACTGGTTTACAAAGTCCATTGAACATTTATTTATTATTTATTTATTTCCAGTGTGATGACTGGGGAGGTCCACTGGGCTCAGGGAGCCCGTTTTCAGTGGAAGCCCAGGGCGAAAAGCTCCATATTACATAGTTTAATTACATATACAATCATAGTAAAGAAGACACAATTACAACTTCATTTCATGCTAGAGAACAGGAATAAAGTCTTTGGTTACATAGTATCTAAATATTTAGGATGGCAGTGGTAACTTAATTGAGAGGGAAAATAAAGACTTAGAAGGAAAAGAGAGAAAAAAGGTGGGATGGGTTATTTATAATATTACAATTATGTTATTTACAATATGTACATCTATGTTAGGTTAGCTTGTACTCAGAGTTGGTTAGGAGTTTAAGGGGTGGATTGATTATTTAGCTAGGTGGGGAGAGTGCAGTTGCATTTCTTGTTAGAGGAAAGGTAGGAATGTAGCTGAGTTTTAAAGTTTTCACAAGTCCTTAGAGAAGAAGGAAGAGAATTCCATTTTTTAGCTAAGGAAAAGGATAGAAGAAGCTGACCAGCAGGACGATTGGGTTTGCAGACAGTGATTAGGTTTTAGTGAGTAGATCTTAGAGTTCTCTGAGGGGTGTAAGGTTGAAAGATGTTGGTTAGTGCTGGGCACTTAGTAGGTTGAAAAATTAGTCTGTGGGCTGTAGTAATTTGGAGATAGTCTAGATGGTTGGAGAGTTCAAGCCAATTTAACAACATGTGGGGGAAACAGACATATGTAGGTTTTGTAAAACTGAATTGGAAACAGTCACACACCTTGTTGCTGGTTGTGACTCACTAATGGCAAGGGCACTGTATACTGAAAGGCATAATAATGTGGTGAGACTGTTACACTGGAGATTGTGCAAACATTTTGGTATCGAAGTGGCTGAAAAACACTGGAAACATGAGCCACAAAGAATCATAGAAAATAATGAGGATCACCCAATACCAACAGTTCAAAAGATAGATGCTAGAAAACCAGATATAGTGGTCCAAGAAAAGATGACAAAAGTAGCATTGATCATTGACTACAGTATCTTGCGTACAGAGAGACACAAAGTCATAAAATTCCTGGATCTGCAGGCAGAAATGACAGCCATGTGAAAGAAAGATACACAGACAGTTCCAACAGTAGTAGGAGCAACGAGTCTTATAAAAAAGAATTTACAATCATATTTAGATATGTTACCAATTCATGTAACACCGTACAAATTGCAGAAGGAATCATTACTGGGCACATTGCAGGTGTTGCGAAGAGCACTTTTGGGTGACATCAAAGAGTGAAACAACATCAATTTCATGAACTTTAATCGTACTTTGACTTAGGAATGGGGACCATTCCTGTCATGGTATTAGAAACCCAAAAGACTTGGAGAAATTAAAAACAACAAAAGTGATGTATGAATGTACATATCCAGGCTATTTGGTACACTACATGGACTGGGCATTATGGTCATCTGATATTACCCAACCCACATGAGCCAGTTGGTGGATAAACTCAGTCATCATCAGTTAAATGAATCAGGGCACAGAGGCATGGGACAACAACGCTAGCATAGATGTAGGGCTCATGGGTGATGGCTGTAGTAAGCCTTTACATGGATAAGGTCTTGTAGGATGTCAAGGATCATGCCCTCAGCTGATGTTGTGAAGCTTCCAGGGCTGAAGTGCTGGCCAGGTGCTGCAGCTGTCCCTGCAGCGGTAGGAGTGGAAGCTTTGTTCTTTGGGGAAGCCACAGTCAGTGGGTTTTGAATGCAGGATTATGGCTGTGTCCCCTGCTGTATAGTTATAGCATCTTGCTAGCTGTCAGTATGGTCTGTGCAGCTAGGGGGAGTCATGAGCATTTATTTGTCAGTGGGCCACTAAGGAACTCAGAGACCCTGCTTGTGATGTGTGAAGTGAGCCCACAGTGGAGCTGGACAAATAACATGTGCATCTTCAGGACTTTCCATGGTCATGGATCCATACGAGGGGCCTCAGCCATTGACAGAAGCAATTATGGAGACACTGTAATCAGCAACAAAGGTATGGGGATTAGACTAAGTAGCAGCAGCACAAATCTCATTGAAAGAAAGTTTAGCCAAAAAGGCAGAAGATGTGGCTACCGACCTAGTGGAGTGAGCTTTAACTGGTCCAGAGAGCTACAGGTGTCTTCTTTCATAAATATAAGAAATACAGCTGGCAATCCAACAAGAAATAGATACCTTGGAAACCGCTTGACCTCTCTTGGCCTGAGAAAAGGCAACAAAGTGCTGATCAGACTTTTGAAAATTTTCAGTCTACTTGAAGTAAAAATTTAACTGCCTATGAACATCCAAACAATGCAATTGATATTCTCCTTTACTGGAAAAATTAGGAAAGAACACAAGAAGTTGAATTGACTGATTAAGATTCGTCTCCGAAGCTACTTTAGGGAAAAGGAAGGATTGGTCCTGAGAGACACCCTATCTTTATGAAATACCATAAAGGGAGGGTTTATGCACAGAGCCTGCAGTTCAGAGACCCTCCTAGCTGAAGTAACCGTACCAAAAAGGCCATCTTCTAGGACATGAATTTAAGGTCACAGATGGAGTCTGTATGTCCTCCCCCCGGTCGGGTGGCATTCAAAAGACATGCATGAATGGAAGTGCCTTCGATGAAGGTTGGGCATTGAGCTGGTACCTCAGCACCATAAAAATCTACTGCCAATCATTAGCAGACCGGAGTTCCGCTGTGGCGACCCCTAACAAGGAAAAGCTGAAAGAAGAAGAAGATAGCCGCAGGCTCAAAAGGTTTCTGGCTCAAAGACTGCAGCACCAGAGTGAGATCCCAAGGAGGGGAGGGATCCTTTACAAGAGGTCTGAGTGGAAAGATCCCTTTTAGGAAGGCCTTACGCAGCCTAGAAGAAAAGGTGGAACTTTCGTTCAAATGGAAGTTGGAGACAGCATCCAGTTGAAGTTTAATCATAGAAAAACTAGCCCCCTGCTGAAAAAGAGAGGCCAGGAACAACAAGATGTCAGGGACAGAAGCTGAAAAGGGATCTAAATTGTGCTATTTTGCCCAGATAGAAAATCTCCTCCATTTGCTGGAATACACTCTCTTGGTAGACTGCTTTTGAAATGGTCTTAACCGTGGAAGAAAACCTGGACTGGGAAAGAATCATTGGAATTGGAGGTACTAAGCAGTCAAATGAAGGGACTGAAGGTTGGGAACAGGAAGCCCCCAAGGATGAGAAATGAGATCTGGAATGGGATCTAATATCCACTGCAGGTATTTCAGATGAGACCAAAGGAGGGAAAACCATGCCTGATGAGGCCAAAAGGTGGCAATAAAGATGAGTGGAGTCTTCAGGTGATGAGCTTTCTGTAAGACTTTGGAAATGAGGGGAGTTGGGGGATAGGCATACAGAAGATCCGACGGCCAGTCATGAACCAAAGCGTCCCTGGGTGATTCCCCCATTGGGGGGGATCAGGGCAAAGTATTTGTTTCATTTATGATTGACCAGAGAGGCAAAAAGATTGCAGCAAGGGAGACTCCAGTGGTCGAATACTCAACATGCCACTGACGTATTCAGGGAACACTCGTGAGCTAAAGCACAGGTATCTCCTGGAATGTCTGTCAATTTTTATGTGATAGTACGCACTGAGCACACCCAACTGTCCTTACACAGAAGAGGCAGAATGGATTGAACAGTGACCATCCACAACTTCGACTTCTTGACTGACAAATTTAAAACACTGAGGTCCAGAATGGGATGCAGGTCCCTGGTCTTTCTGGGTACCAAAAAGAAGCAACAGTAAGTTCTGGACCCTCATTGCTCTGTTGCAACCTCTTGGATGGCTCTCTTTTGAAGCAGGTCTCGAACCTCTAGAAGTGGTAACTCCCTTTAGTGGGGTGGAACACCCGGGAGAGATGTTTGAGTTGGATGGGGCTGAAAAAAGGGTATAAAGTAACCCCTGGACATGATGTTTAACATCCACTGATCTGAGGTAATACTTGTCCAGGCTAGTGGATGGAGGGAGAGACAATGCCCGACTGCCTCCAGGGCACCAAAAGAAAAAAGGCTATTTATCTGAACTGATTCACTTCAGCTGCAGGAAGCATGTCTTGAAGGAAATCACGACAAGCGAGATCTGAGGGTTGTGGGTAGCAACGGATCTTGGGAAGGGGAGGAGCTTGAGCTCAGGAGCTGTCTTCCTAGTTGCCAGCTCGGATCCGATGTAGGATCCTACACCCATCCGTGATCAATAATGACACAGCTCCCCTCACCACACCACACCACCTGGTGCCCCTATCATGGTCTACCTACAAATAAATATTGGAAAAGCACCTCTGCTAGAGTGGCACCCTAGGCGGTTGCCCAGTTGGCTTATGCCTAAGGCCGGCTATGATGAAAGGTTAGTATTGATGGCCCAGGATAGTGTACTATGTATACATTGGTTTACAAAGTCCACTCAGCATGTGGGAGAAACAGTCAAATGCGGGTTTTGTAAAACAAAACTGGAAACAGTCACACATCTTGTTGCTGGGTGTGATACACTAATGACAGAGGGACTGTATACTGAAAGGCATAATAAAGTGGCAAGACTGTTGCACTGAGGATTGTGCAAACATTACAATACTGAATTAGCTGAGAAGCACTGGAAACATGAGCCACAAAGCATTACAGAGAATGGTGAAGTTTATATCACATGGGATCACCCATTACCAACAGTTCAAAAAACAGATGAAAGAAAAACAGATATAGTAGTCCATGAAAAGTAGACAAAAGTAGCATTGATCATTGAAATTGTTACACCCAGTGATTACAGTGTCTAATACCACAATTTGTTACTGATAATTAACAAAAGTGTAGTGCTGTTATTTATTTGCTTGATATTTCTGGTCACTGTCTAGATCCTGTTCAGCTGATTTCATAGTGGAGGTTGTCTACCTTCTTTTGAAGCCAGCCTATCCATGGTGTGAGCACAGCTTTTTGTGTTATCTGATTCCCTGAGGCTCTTACATTTTCCTTTATACTACTATATGAGGAGTTACAATTCTGTAAGACAGTATCGGCACCTTAACTGCTCTATGTGGCCTAGCTGTGACTGATTCAATAGACATCTGGATATAGAACGTCTATTACATTTCTGGCACTTAATCTGTTATCAGTGATAGTCAACAAAACTGCTGCATTTATTAATTTGCTTGAGATTGCTTTTCTTGGTATCTGCATTTTGTGTTAGTTAACAAAACTGCTGCATTTATTCATTTGCTTGAGATTGCTTTTCTTGGTGTCTGCATTTTGTTTCCTGTTTTTCCTGATAGTTAACAAAACTGTAGTGCTGTTATTTATTTGCTTGATATTTTTGGTCACTGTCTAGATCCTGTTCAGCTGGTTTCATAGCGGAGGTTGTCTTCCTTCTTTTGAAGCCAGCCTAGCCAAGGTGTGAGTACAGCTTTTTGTGTTATCTGATTCCCTGTGGCTCTTAAGTTTTCTATTATACTACTGTACAACGAGTTACAATTCTATGAGACAGTATCAGTATCTTAGCTGCTCTTTGTGGCCTAGCTGTAACTGATTCAATAGACGTCTGGATACAGAAAGTCTATAAGTATATTTTTGGTACTTAATCTGTTATCAGTGATAGTCAACAAAACTGCTGCATTTATTAATTTGCTTGAGATTGCTTTTCTTGCTGTCTGCATTTTGTTTTAGTTAACAAAACTGGTGCATTTATTAATTTGCTTGAGATTGCTTTTCTTTGTGTCTGCATTTTGTTTTAGTTAACAAAACTTCTGCATTTATTCATTTGCTTGAGATTCCTTTTCTTGGTGTCTGCATTTTGTTTTCTGTTTTACTGATAGTTAACAAAACTGTAGTGCTGTTATTTATTTGCTTGATATTTCAAGTCACTGTCTAGATCCTGTTCTGCTGGTTTCATAGCGGGGGTTGTCTACCTTTCTTTTGAAGCCAGCCTATCCAAGGTGTGAGCACAGCTTTTTATGTTATCTGATTCCCTGAGGCTCTTAAGTTTTCCTTTATACTACTATATGAGGAGTTATAATTCTGTGAGTCAGTATCAGTATCTTAGCTGCTCTTTGTGGCGTAGCTGTGACTGATTCAATAGACATCTGGATACAGAAAGTCTATAAGTATATTTTTGGCACTTAATCTGTTGTCAGTAATAGTCAACAAAACTGCTGCATTTATTAATTTGCTTGAGATTGCTTTTCTTTGTGTCTGCATTTTGTTTTCTGTTTTACTGATAGTTAAGAAAACTATATTGCTATTTATTTGCTGGTAAACATTTCTGTAGTGTTTTCTGCCTAAAAATTGTAGCTAGTAGCTGTAATAGTTTCCCACCCCCCATTGGTGTCTTGTTGTTATACTTGGTGGCTTTGCAGTTGTCCGCCCCTACTGTAAATCTGATCTGGGACACTCCTCCCAGTCTAGTGTCATTAGCTCATTATACCTAATACAGAGAGAACCTTGGAGAAGGCCAACCCACTTAGGTTCTTAACTGTGAATTATCTTCTGTTCCTCCTTTCTCCCTTTCCACTTTACAAAAAAAAAACTTTGCTAGAATCTCCTTGTGTTCTGACTGAGTGTGCTTCTCAAATAATCTGGAAATATAGAGCTGATAAGTATATTTTTAGCACTTTTTAACTGTTCAGCACTGGATAAAACAATAGGTTCATAGGTTCATAGGTAGGTACTAGGCTATCTGCCCGAGGGCATTTATAAGCCTAGCCAGAGTGTGTCAGCTTTCGCCACCCCATTGATTAATTAACTGATCCTCTGTCAAGCAGAGCCAATTAAGTGATTCCAGGGGTGTATTTTCTGTTACCCATCCACTCATCAAGGTTTCTCTTGAAGAGTGTTAGTGAGGGGCTCTGCCTAATGTAGTTTGGAATTTTGTTCCAAAGCATGGGGAGTCTCTGTGACAGGAATCTATCCCTCCAGCATGTTCTATTTATTGTTGTGGCAAGGTTTAGCTCACTAGAGAGCGTGGCTTGCAGTGACTTGGATTTCTTTAGGTGGAGCATGTCCATCAATTCTGAGTTGGACATGGCTTTGTAAGTCAGGCAGAGATCACCTCTGAGTACGCGATATGCCACTGAGTACAGCCAGAGTTTTTCCAGTTGAGCTGCATAGGACATATGTTTGAGGCCAGTAATTCTCCTGGTGAGGTACTTTTGTGGTCTTTCCATCTGTTGGAAGTGTCTTGTGAGGTACATCCCAAATGGGGCATTGTACTCTAGGATGGGTCTGATGAGTGATGAGTAGAGGGGAACTATAACCACTTTATTTCTAGATGCGAACCCTTTAGTAATTAGATGGGCCACATAGAAGGATTTCGATTAACTATCTACCTGGGTCCCCAGATCTCTTATTACCTCTTCTGTATTAAGCGGGCTACAACCTATGTGGTTTATAGGTTCATAGATAGGTACTAGGCTGTAGTTCATGCAAGATGCAGCCTGGGACACCATAAACCAATAACTGAATTCAGTTCAGAATACAGTTTGAATAAATTGCATTTATTTAAACTGTATTTCCTTTAATATTGCTAGACACTCGTGTGCTAGATTGCACTGCACTTGAATTGTATTTAGTGCTGTTTTAGCTGCTTTTCTGTAAAAAAAAATTCTAAGTTTGTTTCCTACCTTTCCTGTAACTAGTCTAGTCCAGATACAGATTTGCTGTATCCAGGACTGTTTGTAAGCTTCTGAGCCCCCCAAGCCTTTCTGTGGTGGAGGGAAGACTTCTAGCATATCAGTGGGAGTGGTAAGCACTAGGTAGTCTATCGACCACAAGAGGAGTGGCTTCTAGCCCAGAAATTGTAGTTTATTGGCCATTTTGGCAGTCTTTCCATCTCTTTCAACTTTCTGGTTTAAACGCTTGCATTTGCACTTGTTTCCTGCCTTTCTTGTAACTAGTCTAGTCCAGATACAGATTTGCTGTATCCAGAACTCTATGTAAGATTCTGAGCCCTCCCAAGCCTTTCTGTGTTGGAGGGAAGCCTTCTAGCTTATCAGTGGGAGTGGCAAGCACTAGGTAGCCTATCTACCACAAGAGGAGTGGTTTCTGGCCCAGAAATTGTAGTTTATTGGCTGTTTGGGCAGTTTTTCCATCTCTTTCAACTTTCTGGTTTAAAAGCCCACATTTGCGCTTGTTTCCTGCCTTTCCTGCAACTAGTCTAGTCCAGATGCAGATTTGCTGCATCCAGGACTGTTTGTATGTTTCTGAGCAGTGTCAAATAATCTGCACTTCAATTTTTCCCTTAGATCTGCTATTTCTCACCTCTCCTGCACTTTTACTAGCTTATTCGTCTAGCACTTTACCAGACTTCTTGTAGCAATTATTATAGCACACAAAAGTACTTCCAGCACTAAACGTTCTACAAAGAAACAGCTCCAGTATCCAGTACTTATAATAAATGCCCACCCCTCCAGGAATGTCTAAAGGTCAGTTCCCTGTGCTTTTTCCTATTAACCTGGTGAACTTGGGCATCCTGTGGCAATGTAGCAACTGCCTCATGTACACTGACAATCCTCTCTTCTTACCTACCAACACTCAGACCTGCGAGAAATGCACTTATATATCCAAACTGGAAGCTATGCACTCTCTAGCCAAGACCAGAGTAGCTGGTAAAGAGGAGAAGGTCAACACTTTTGCACCACACCACATGGAACACATAGCCCTCCAGAACACACACCAGCACTGCCTTTACATAAAAACACAAACCACACACCCACCTTCACGGAGGTTCTCAATAAAAATCTACCCAAACAGCAGAGACCTCCAAGGCAGGAATGCACTCGACCACCACAACACAACACTAATCATGAGGCACATAACTCTCCTAAACAGTGTGCCACTCAACCAAAGGCCCTAAGGCAAAACAGCATGCCCAACATACTAGTCATTGGTGATCTGATAGTGAGGCACTCTGATGTCCCACTTACTAGGTTGAATAAGGAGAAAGTAACAGTCAGCTGCCTGTCAGGTGCCAGGATCTGTCACATAATGCATGCACTCAGGTCCCTCAACAATAGGTACAAATATGACTCTGTCATTGTACATGTGGGTGTGAATGATGTGAGACGTACCTCCCAGGACTACATGAAAAGAGTCATGGAGGACCTCTCGGATTATGTAGCCCAGGTGGGTATGACCCTAGCTCTGAGCAGCATCCTACCATCACCTAGAATGATACCACAGTACAAGCAGAAAATGATTAATTTCAACAACTGGCTAAGTTTTTGGTAACATTCTAAGGGGATCCAGTATCTGTCTGCCTGGGATGACATGATTGCCAGACCTTGATGCTTTGCCAGAGATGGCTTGCATCTGTCACCCCTGGGATTCCAAATAGCGGCCAAGGCTCTTGCCAACCCTGTAGTGCCTTTTATAGGTGGTGTTCCAAAGACCAAATTACCATGGTAATAGCTACAAACAAATGCAATCCGAGGGTCATGCTGCTCAACGCTAGAAGTTTAAATCTCAAAATGTACTCGCTCTAAGCACTCCTTAAAATGGAGAACATCAACATTTTTGCTGTAACAGAGACCTGGTTCAAGGCAGCAGAAACCACCCCTACACTACCAGGCTATAACTCATTCCACACTTTTTGGCCCCAGAACTTGGACTGAAGCTCCAAAGGCAGTGGTGTTTCCATATCCATTAAGGATGCACACACCTCCAGACTGGTAGCCCAACTTAACACATCAGAGATACTTCAGATGTAGCTAACCTTGGGTAAGACAGCAATTCAGGTTGGAGCCTGCTATAGATCCCCAACCATCTCCCAAGACTTATACTCCACACTCCTAAGCATCCTGGAGAATATTAGGGTCCAGCCTAACACACTCTTACTGGGCAACTTCAACTACCCCTTCATTAACTGGGAAAACTACTTGTGTACCAATACACTTGCCTGTTTCCTGGAATTCATTAACTCCAATGCCATGGACCAGCTCATTCTTACCCCCACTAGAGGTAGCAACGTCCTTGACCTGGTCATTACTAACATGGGCGACAATTGCTCTACACCAATAGTCAACTCCTCCTTGGATAGGTCTGATCACAAACTAATCACCTTGGAAATCTACATCCACCCCCCCACCCCCCGTGCAAAGGTAACTACCATGGAAAACTTCTCCAAAGCTTACTTTGGCCTCCTAAAAACAGAGGTGGCTAACTTCACGGCACCCATGCAAATGGAGAATAGTTGCATGACTGCTGAATCATACACCAATGCACTGTATGAACACGTACACAAATGCATGGATCTCGCCATACCCAATAGAACCAAGACACTCTCCTCCAAAAAAAGGAAGCCAATTTGGTGGTCCCCTGCCATAAACAAACTCTACAACAGAAGAACAAAACAGATGTGGAATAAGGTGAAGTCCTAAGACTGGAAAAACTCCCTTATCAGCCTCAACAAAAAGTTGAGATCCCTCATCAAATCCTCTAAAACTAGCTATAAAAAAATAATTGCAGAAGATAGTAAAGACAACTACAATACCTTCTATAGTTATGTAAAGAATCTCTACAGCAATACCCAGATTTGCTCTGAGATACTGCACAATGGTACCCCCTATAATGAGCCAACAGATAATGCCAATATATTGGCTGACAGATTCAGATTCAATACCAACTTTATTCCCCCCCAAAGGACCAATCACAATATCAGTAGATTGCCAGGCACCCAGTATTACTGCTGCACAGGTTAAAACAGCACTGTCCAAGGCCAAGAATACAGCTTCTGTGGCACCTGGCTGTGTTCTTGAACTACAGAGTGAACTGGCACCTCACCTGTGTGCCCTGTTCAATCACAGCCTCACCTCAGGCTTTGTCTCTACTGAATGGTGCACTGCTGCAATCATCCCTCTCCACAAAGAAGGAGTGACTACACACCCTGGGAACTATCGCCCCATTAGCCTGACGAGTCTGATATGCAAAGTTATGGAACGCATCATCATGGACTAATAAACAAGGCTATAGGGAATCTCCAAACTCTGGATCCTACACAGTTTTGTTTTGTGAAGGGTAGATCACGTCTGCTTAACCTGGTCGACTTCTTTGAGTCAGTCACCAGAGCTGTGGATGTAGGCAAGGTGGTTCATACAGCCTACCTTGATCTGGCCAAGGCCTTTAATACCATTCCCCACTCAGGAATCATAGAAAAACTCACTAAGCTAAGCATCAACCCCTATATCACTAGGTGGTTTGCAAACTGGCTCACAGATAGAACCCACAGTGTGAAAGTAGCTGACTCCAAGTCAGACTGCCGACCAGTCATGAGTGGATTCCCGCAGGGTTCAGTCCTGGGTCATCTCCTGTTTGGTATCTACTTCTCTGAAGTCCAGGCCAACATGAAGGGACTCTGGCTGACAAAGTTTGCAGACGATTGCAAGTTAGGAGCTATTATTAACTCCCCAAGTGATGTTGACATCCTACAGAAAAGCCTCACTGAGACCAATGACTGGTGTCAGAACCATGGCCTTAAGTTCAGTGCCAAAAAATGTGTCGTCATCCTCTTTGGGAAAAACCCATTTCCCATGAATTACCACATTGATGGTAGTCCAATGAACACAGAAGTCATTCTAAGAGATCTGGGAACACGGGTTGACAGCAACCTCTCTTTTGACCACCATATTGCCACTGTGGTCACTGTGATTACATACATTATTTCCAAAGCTGATAACTGCCCTACTTTTAATCCTATTGTCCGTTCATATCACCCTAACAGAGTATTTCGATCTAATGAAGAACATCATCATATCATACACAAATCCCACAAATCCTGTGGCCAAAGTCTCTACTCATATTCTGTCTGTAAAAATGGAATTCTAAACCTCTGCAAATTAGATCTACCTCTAGCCTCTCCAACTTCAAACTCCAACTAAAGGACTACTTAAATAAAATCAGGCTCTGCTCCTGCACTACCCCAGGTAAACTAGTCCCTCCCTCCTTCCAACACCAGCACTACTTGACTATGCTCAGAGAGAAGGAATTAGTAAAATTAATTTCTTAGACAAAGACCATATATATTTTTGACTAGGCAATATATAGTCATCTCTGTTCCAAGGAGTGTGTTTAATGGGATCTACTTTATATTGTCGAAATACTACTTACGCGAAATGCACAACATCTAAACCACTTTGCTGAAATGGCATGTTATATCGAACACCCAGAACATTGCAATTCTACTATGGGAAGTGAACCACAGAGCCACCAACACAGAACAAACAAACTGAAGCAAATCAAACCTACCCATGTGGGGGGCTGCGTCCCCCACACCTCCCTAACTAAATATACCAACTACTTTGAGATCACACTATAGAGGAGAAAAGGGCAAAGTTCACCATTGTGGCCCAGTGGTTCGTTTCCCTGAATGAAATTGCAATGTCCTGGGTGTTCAATAACATGCCCTTTCGGCAAAGGGGTCTCGACATTGTGAATTTTGCTAAAAAGTAGATTTGCTTAATGTCATCTCTATGAACTGCAGCTTGTGAATACTTTATCTATTGACAATGTTCTTTTTCAACTTGTTATAGCTGTTCATATATTTGCACTATGTCTGTATAGGTTCACACTGCATGAACTGAAGCTGAATTTTTACTTAGTTTATATGTCATTCTTCTGTATAAGGCTTTGTAATAACTTTATTTACCTGTAACCATATTATGTCAATGTGGAGATTTTCTCCCCAGGCCTCCACTGAAAATAGGGTGTTATACCAGTCAGACTTACCTGGCAAACAAATGTTATGTTTTGCAGAAGAGGAAATTAGAGAAAATTTACTAACCTGACAGATGAGGCGTGCCAGATTCTTCAGGCTTTTGGGTAAGCACACTGTATTTCTGCTAGACACAAATCTTTCTTTTAGCTGCATACCATAGACCAGATTTGCACTGTTGCTTAAAAGATTACTACTGTATATTTCACTGGACGTCTATATGATTTTAAATGTATTTGTAACCCTGCTACTACCATTTCCTCTCCCATTTATTCCTCACATTGCCATCTGCATGCCATATGTTCTGACCACAGGTGCACCAGTCTATTAGGCTGTTTTTCTCTAGTATTATAGCATTTCATTGTTCATTGTCTCATCTATATGTGAATACCACTGCACAGTTTTCAATGCTTTGCAAGACTGCAATTTCATAATACAGCTGTACTTGTGCCACTGTCCTTCACTGTACCAGTTATTTCCAATTCTGGTCCATTCTGAAGGACATTTTGGATATCCACAAAATGAACAGCACCAGAACTACTAGACCTAAGGATTTAAACTTTGCTTGTAAGTTAAATAGGATATGTTGGAGGGACAGGTATGTATCTCAGAGAATCCCCATTCTCTGGAATAGGCTTCCCATCCCTTCCCTAACCCTACTCAAACACAACCTGGACTAATGGATGGGAAATCAGAAATTCACCCCTGGTCTGACACCTTTGTCTCTGATGGACAGGGGCAGCTGTTAAATCATGCCCCAACTAACATACACCCCTTAAAATAACCTAATGCAGAATAACCCGTGGGATACATTTGGGTTGCATGGCTAGGCTTATAAAGGTTCCAGTGGTCAACATCCTAGAATACACCTATAAACCTATGAACCTATGGAGTAACATGGGTGTGACGGCTCTAATGAAGCTGTGCACCAATTCAATGAGGCTATTTTTACTGCTGGACTATTACAGTAACAGTAGTAGGAAAGTAAGATGGGAGATGAGCAGTCTGGAGTCAGAACAGGATGTAGCACAACTGACCCGATGTTTGCAATGAAACAGATAGTGGAGAAGAAGCTAGAAATGTGGAAAGAGTCCAACTTGGCAGTGGGCATTCCTAGACATGGAGAAAGCATATGTCAAGTTTCCAAGAAAAATGATTTGGGCAGTCCTGTGATGGTTCAAAGTTTCAGAAACATTGGCAGAATTTGTGCACAAGGACCGAATGACATACACAGTGTTTTGGCTAACAGAGGATTTTCCAGTCACTAATGGGATGCATCAGGGTTCAGTTCTAAGCCACTACTGTTCATACTGGTGATGGACTACATTAGCAAACAGGTTGGAGGGGACAGATCAACAAAGGTGCTGTATGCAGATGATGCAGTACTACAAGCAGACTTAGAACAGGAACTTCAATAAATTATAGGGAAAGGGGATGTAAAACTGAAGGCACACAGATGAAAACTGAGTAGATAAAATATAGTTGTCATGGCAGCAAATGTGGTAAATCAGAAGAAGCTGAAAATTGAGATAGAAGGGAAAATAGTGGAACTGGTTAACAACTTCAAGTGTCTAGATAAGACTGGTTGGGGGGAATGCAAGTCTGAATAAGGAAGCCAAAAGTAAAATCAGAGGAGCTGTAGCCAACTCCCACAGAGTGTCTGGGGTCGTATGTGACAGACGAATGCCAGAGAAGCTAAGAATTACGGTAAACAAAACAGTTATATGACCAGGGCTTCTCATTAATATTAATATCAACCCCCTTCTTCCCATTTATACATGGGTTTGGGGTGCCACATCAACATTAATCAATGCGGAAGGTTAATAGGTTCAAAAACATAGAAAGCAAAATCAGAGCAGTTAAAGAAGCTACAGGTGAAAACATGAAGAAGCAGAGATTAGTGGTAGGATGTACACTATGGGTCAGACAAAGAAATTATATGACATTAGAGTAGAAACCAAATAGCTCCAATTGCAGATAAGGTCAAAGAGAATATGTGAAGATGGTTTGGACATGTACAGGAAAGCACAGGATGATTTGATGAAAGGAATTTGTGACAGAGAGGAAGAAGGCAAAAGTAAACAAGAAAGTCTAGCAAAACTATGGTTGGATTTTATTAGTGAAGACCTGTGACAGCCAATCATGACTCTCACAGAAGGTAGAAGGTTGGCACTGAATAAACAGAGGTGATGAAAGCTGATGTGTCACCATGACACCCTGTAGAAAATGGGAAAGGGGGGATTGTCTATTTTTGTTAATTTTAGGCATGTTATATGTGGTACTGTACCAAAGGGTGCCACATATCCTTGCATTTTCCACACAGTGCATGACAACTCTGCATACACTTGTTTTCTGTAGTGTATTTCATTTATACAGTCTGATAATTTCTTCCTTGCTTTTCTGTCCATTGCACACACACTGATTACCATCTATAATCTGTCACAATGTCCTACACAGCAGTGACAGGGACACAGAGAGTTATATCCCCCAGTATTATTCCCTGTCTTAACAAAGTGATTCCCCATGCACTTATGTAAACATTGCACTACTGACTACTACTTATCCTTCCAAGGCCTATAATAAGAAAGTGTACAAAGTCACACCAACCATTGCTTTTTGTGTCTTTTGTCTCATTTTTATCTTCTAATTTTTATTATGTTTCTTTGTTTTTTGTCTCTCCATTTATATTCATCACCCGTAAAAGTTAATCCTGTCGTCAGTGATCTGGGAACCTATGTCGACAAAGAACCTTCCTTTAATCATCACAGATCAGCTTTTGTAAGGAAGCCCTTTTTCATCAAATAGCTTACATCTAATGATATGGTATCCAGGAATATAATCATTCCATTGTACTCAACTCTCATAAATATAATGCCCCATTTGATATGTTCCTGTCCAAACATTTGTCAGAAATGGAGTGACCACAATTCTTTTTAACTAAAAATAATCAAAGGCTTAAATCATAAAAACTATGTAGACCATCTCAAAACCTTGACTCTCTTCTCAGTATCATAAAGGCTACTAAGAGGCAACCTCTGCCTCACTTATAGAGCCTCAACAGACTCTGCCCTGTCAAACTTATTACATATTTGCAAGTCCAGTGGTAGTGTGAACACCTTCTCAAGGGACATCAATCTCTTTTGCAATGTAAATAAAAAATGTCAGAGTGATAGGTATGTGTCACACAGAACACCTCTTCTATGGAACCATCTTCCACTAAACATAAGGCAAAGTACTTCTCCTACAATATTCAAATGCAACTTGGATGAATGCATGGGAAACTGCAAATTCAACCCAGGTTTAACACCCAAGTCCCTCATGGATCAGGGAAAACATAGTTGCCCAAACATATCCTTGTTCTGCCCACCTCTGAGTTATTCATATGCAAAATATAAAAGCTAAAACAGTACCACTGAAATGTAAGTCTAGGCTCCTTAAGATTATCACACAGAAATAGTGTAGTGCCTGTGACCCTGTGAACTTATTTTGTTCTACAGCATCACCAGTGGAGCAGGAAATGGTGCAGCACCAGCCACTGTGCCCTGCAATGGCTATCACACTAACAGCTGTGTCACCAGCAGACCCCAGGCCAGTCTCTCTGCACACTGATGAATGTCATTCTGTGGGATTTCACCTGGATGTTTGCTGGTGGCCTCTAGTGCTTCTTCTCTAGTGAGTGTCATAGGCTCCTAGCTAGGGAGCAATACAGAGAGGTACTCCTGGGTCACCTAAAGGAAGGTGAAGTGGCTTTTCGGGACTTTGGTAGAACAGAGATACAAGACTCAGATTGTCACACTGGAACACATCTTCATGTGACTGTCATAGTCACACAGCCACGTGGCCATGACCATCAGACCACAAGTGGCACAGCCCACCCATGATGTCTGCCATACTGATGACTGAATTCGGTGGGGGGACCCTGCTGGGGTGGCTTGGCAGGCAATCCTCATCCCACCCTGAATCTCATAATAGATTCCTTGTGTGTCACTTGTTTGTTGTCCAGTCCTCCCCATCACCACTTGTCTTGCCCCTGTCAGTCTGTGCATATCCTTTTTGGGCCACCCTTCTGTATCAGCGACTCCCCTGTAAGTATTTATCTGTGTTATACTTTTCTGTGTCTGCCCCTGTTGGCCCCTGCTGCCCTCCCCCTCTACACTTCTTCTCTAAAAAAGGGCACCTGACTCACAAAAAGAAAAGCCCTCCTTCTCCCACCCCTTGCCCCCTTGCTTCTTCTCTCTTCTCATTATCCTTCAGTGTATTTCTCTGCATGTGCCTTTCCTTTTCTGACTGTCCTAGCACCCCATTTCCTTCCTATTTATAACAAAACACAGTTGGCACTTTCCTATATAGCTCTTGTATCAGCTCTTGGCAGTCCCCATGTAGCACATATGCAGTGGCTGAATGCACATATAGACAGGCATGGAGGGGAGCACATTACATGCATGTCAGTGACCTCAGGTCATGTAACCTATCATTCCACAATTGCACTATGACTGCCATTTTCACAAATGCATAGCTTGATTCTGCAGCACTGTCCTTTGCAGGTCCACTCTATGTTACCACATATGTATATCTAATCTCCTCCTGTCACATCGCCCAATATCCATCATGTTATTTATCACATTTTAGTCACACTATCACTCTTTCTTAATAAACCCCTAAACATCTTGACATATTTTAGTGCATAAACTGGAGTATTTGTTGATAATTCTATCCAAACAGCCAACACAGAAAGGTCACTGTTTGGAAAGATGGATTCTAGTAACTTACTTGCCCACCTTTTTCTAAAATATATGGTACACTACTGACAAAAGCCTACATATTCTATAGTAAATGGTGACTTCCACAGCTGTGGCATACCATACTGTCACATAATAATTATTGCACTGAAGCATTATGTTTCTTAATCCCACTGTCTTAAATCTGGTTACTCAATCTCTGTCACAATGAGCGGAGTATCCCTTGTACAGGATGACTTAACTAACAATATAAAGTAAAAACAACTGATATTTTCATTCCAACTTTAGCAGTACAGTTGCATTTTCCAGAGGGCAGTGCTGCTTAATATTGTTTATTTAAGGTTCATCTGCATTGATTACAACATTCCAGAAAGTATCTGTCCTCAGATGTAACTTTCATGCATTTAGCTTTTCAAAAAAACACTTGTATGTTTTTAATTCAAAACATAACATAATAAAATCTCTACAGTCTAAAACCTAAAGTATTTGCAACTACAGTGTTAATCTGCCTTCTGTATGTGAAAGACAAAGGTCAACTTTAGCTTCTCTGCTCAAATAAATACTATACAAATTGTGGCGTGAAGTACTCCACTCCCATGATGAAGTAAGCTACAGTTTGCAACGTGTTATTTCATCTTGTCCATCCATGTCACCCCAAAAATCTAACCACTTTCTTGATAAACATATAACCCTTTGCATAATCTCACTGTAAGTATATCTCATAGAGGATACCACTGCTCTGGAACAGACTACCCAACCACATAAAACAAATCTTATCCCTGTCCATCCAGCTATGAAAAACAGAACATTTACCACAGGACTGCCCCCTGTACTACTAATGGACAGAGGCAGCTCTACAGGATTCCCCTCAAATTATTTATGGTATAATCCAAGTTATTCTTACTACGGATAATATACGATTATCGACCATGGGACTGGTAAGGCCAATTTATAACCAAATGGGATAGATTACTTTGAGCACAAAAGGGGAAACTGACTAGGAGTACAAATGGCCTGCAAGGGCAGCTGGCCTAGTACTTAACCCATAAACCTATGAATCTATAACAGAGTTAGCATTTATAATATCAAGCCAGTGCTGGCCATGCCAACCACTGACAGTGTAAGTCAGCTATGAAGTGGGAATTAGTCTTGTTTATGGTGATTTGGACTTCTAGGAGTTCAAATGTGGTATCCCAAGGAATCTGTCATGAGTTAATGATATCCTTGATCATAAGATCATAGGAGATTACTAGGCTATTGACCTGGAGGTCATGTTAAGCTTAGCTGTTTCATCCCAATGTAATACCATAGAAATGTTAGCCAATACCCAAGACTGCATTTAGTGATGACTGCCCATGTCCAGAAGGGTTGTGTGCTCTATCCCCAGTAAGAATTTACAGTGCCTCAGCCACTCATCCAGGTTCCTCCTAAACACAGTCATAGAGGTGCTCTGTTTCACATGAATTGGTAGCTTGTTCCAAAGACATGGCAGTCACTGGGAGATAAATCTGTCCCTCCAGCATTAACTATTTAAGTCACAGGCCATATTTAGGTCCCTCGAATGGGTAGCCCTAGTCCCGTTTGATTTATGGATATGCAGCAAGTTCATTAGGTTTGGGTCTTGGATTGCTCTGTAGGCCAGGCATAAGTCTCCTCTAGTGACAGGGACTTTAGTCGGTCTGTATAAGGGACATGCTAAAGCCCCTTGATCTTCTTTGTTAGAAACCTCGGAAGTCTCTCGAATTGCTGAAGGTGCTTAGTACGGTACATGCCACATGGGACGTTATACTCAATTATGGGTTAGATAAGTCCCGAGTATAGGAGGGGTTATAACTTTTAATGCTCTAGAGGCAATGCTTTTACTAATCAAGTGTGCTATGTAGAAAGCTTTCCTTACTACAGTAGACACATGGTGGTCAAAGTTAAGGTTACAGTCAACTTGTGATCCCAGGTCCCTAACCACTTCATGGGTACTTAGGGTGCTGTTGTTGATTTGATAGTTATTGTTTGTGCTGAAGGGAATGATGATGCATTTCTTTGTGTTCAGTCTGAGACTGTGACTAATACTCCAGTCAGTGGTCTGCATGAGATGCTCCTGGAGTATACTGACATAATTTGGGGATTCAATGATTGCACCTAGTTTGTAGTCGTCTACAAACTTGCTCAGCCACGACCCCTTAGATTTGACCCGAACTTCTACAAAATATATACCAAACAGTAGGAGGCCCAGCACTGACCCCTGTGGCACCCCACTGGTAACAGGTCTGCTGACTGATGTGGAGTCAACCACTTTGATAGTGTGTGTCTGGTTTGTGAGCCATTTGGGAACCCTTCTTACAATGAAGGAGTTTGCATTCAGTTTGCTAAATTTATCGGTAATACCTGAATGTGGGACTGTGTCAAAAGCCTTTTCCAGGTCGAGGTATGCTGTGTGCAAAGATCTGTCCTCATCAATGGCCCCAGTCACATTTTCAAAGAATTCTACCAGATTCAACAGGCAGGATCTGCCCTTCACGAAGCTGAATTGGATAGGATCCAGGGTTTGGAGCGGTCACCTATGTCTTTCTTTATGAGGTCCATAATGATACTTTCCATGGTCTTACAGATGAGGCTGGTCAGGCTTATGGGTCTGTAAATCCCTGGGTTTGTTGCTAGGCCACCTTTGTGGAGGGGAATAACTGTTGCTCTTCTCCATTCTGCAGGAACAAAGCCTGTGTTTAGGCTATGATTGAAACGGGTACTTAGTGGTGATGCTAGTTCATGTTTTAACCTGTTTAGAAGACAGCCTGGGATGTCAACTGGCCCCATACAGGCTGTGTTTTTTTGCCTTGGACAAGGCTTTGAGGACCTGCTCTTCAGATATGTAGGGTGGGAGGGACGTTTGGGAGAAAGTTTACTGTAAGTTAGGAGAGGATAAGGGAGTGAAATTTTCACCAAATCTATCTGCTAGCAGGTTTGCTATCTCTGTGGGGTCAGTGTGTGTGATACCATTGGCCACTAGTGCACTGCACATGCTTGGGTCCTACCCTTTAGGTTATGTATGTAGCTGTAAAAGGCCTTATGATTATCCTTGGCTGGACTTGCTAAGTTTCTCTCAAAGGAGCCTTGGAGGATTTGACAAGTTGCCTTATTTGCCTGTTGAGGCTGAGGAGGGTGCATTTCCATTGTTGGGGCCTTGCCTTTGTTTTCTTGGACAGCGACTTTTTGCATTTAATGTAATGTTTGTTGACACTGGACGTCCACCATGGCAGCTTGTTTTTACTTGGGGCTATGACTTTGATTCTTTCTGGTACGGCTGAGTTTATACACTTAGTGAGAACATAGTATAAACTGTTACCACTGTGAAGGTTGTAGAATCCAATTTAATGATAAAACAATAAAATCTTTAGACTGTGTGAATCCAGAATAAACAAAGAAGCTATAAAATACAGGACAAGTGCTTTTGGCATCAGCCTTCTTCAGATCCTGTCATTGCTAAAAACACTATCAAATTTAAACAACTAAGAGTCAATCAGGTTAGAATTGTCTCTGGAGTTTCTGCCCTTTAAGTGCTAGCTTTAAAGAGACCATTCCATTCAGAACTGGCAACTTATCAGCCTGTAAATTGGCTATCCAGCACACTTCTGCAATTTCTGTTCGATTGCATAGATCTCCTCCTTGTGGACTCTCCTTAATGATTTGTATCACCGTAAATAAAAACCTATGGCTGGAATATTTAGAAATGTGTCATGCCAAAGCACTGTTCTTATTATCCAGTCTGATATCACTTAGGTGCCACAGGATCCTATCTTTGAGAAGCCTATTCATTTTTACAACATAGAAACTAGTGCACTGATTGCAAGTGGCAATATAAATAACATTTTTAATAGTACAATTGGCATTAAGGTTAGGTCTATAAATTCTGGAAGTTATAGGATGCTTGAAAAGGTTTCTTGAATCAATATGTCCACATGCCTTACATTTTTTGCAGGGAAATGTGGCTGATCTCAAAGAGGTTTGCTTACCTTTCGTTACCAGAGCATCACAACACAAAACGTTTCAAGTTTTTATTGTTTTTAAAACAAAACCCAGGTGTCTCTCCAACAATATGCCTAATGTTATCTTCTGCATTTAGTATTTTCCAATTGTTCCTGATGCTCTCATAGACTTGTCTGATGTCATTGCTATAGACCAGCATAACTCTCATCACTTCTTTGTCTGCTCTTGGACTATTTGTTTTCGATCTTCCACTTTTGTATCTTTGGAGAAGTAGGGGCTCCCTTTTGTAGCCTTTAAGCTCTTGTTTCCATAAGTCTTTGTTGAACTTCCTTCCTCCTGTAGCTATATTCCTTAAAATGCTGTGCCAATCATTCTGTCTCACCATCATAATCCTTTTTGTTGGTGCATAGCCTAGAGGTCCTTAAGAGCTGGACCTTTATGATATGTTGATGTATTCATCTGGGATGCATGTTGGTCCTGTGTAACAGATGATTTCTCCACCATTCCTTCCTATGTATATAGGACTTTAAACTACAAACCATACCTAGTTTGAGTGTCACATCAATGGTATCTTTGGCACTTTGAACCTCAAAATCAAGAAACGTAGTAGTCTTTCCAACATAACTAGTAAACTCAGAAAGTTGTTCTTCTTTGACCGTCCAAAGAAAAAAATGAGTCATCCACAAATCTCCATTGATTCACATCATTACGAATGTGCTGAACTTCCCAGTGTGCCATCACGATATTGGCATAACTATTGGCACATGGTGTGCCCATAGCAATGCCCCATCTTTGCCAATAGTGTTCCTTCTCAAAGATGAAAATATTGTTTTCTAAAATGTATCAAGAATAAACATATCTGGGAAATGATTCTGTTACTATACACATTGTCTTATAGAAGAAACTTCCTTATAGCCTCCACCCCATAGTTATTGGGAATCACAGTAAAGAGGATCTTAACATCCATTTTTACCATTATTAAACTTGTTATGTCACCTAGTGACTCATAGCAATAATATAACAATTGAAGACACTGTGATGTATCTTTTAATACTGTAGCTCTTGGAATTACTGACTTCAATTTGTGTTCCACAAGAATAGATGCAGGCTCAGTTATCCACTCTTTACCAGAAACTATGGGATGCATGGGTGGATTTTAAGAATCTTTGTGAATCTTGGGCAGCCCTTTATAATAGGGATCAGGGGATGGGTCACAGTCAAGTAGTCATATAGTTCCTGTGTCATAATACAAGTCATTAACATATCATACAAACTATCATTGACTTTGTTCATAATCTTATTAACTTCCCCTTTAGAAGCCTTTTTATACATAGTCTCGTCTTTCAAAAGATCTATCATTGTTTTATTATAGTCAGATGTATCCATAACAACTATTGCCTCCCCCCCCTTATTAGTGGGTCTCACCATAATCTGTTCATTATTTAAAAGATCCTGTAATGCTCTTCTTTCTTTCGTATTCAAATTATAAAAATCATTCTAATGTCGACTGTGACAAAGTATGGAGACCTCATTCTCACATATTCTAACAAAGATTTCAACTGCTGGATAGGGGAGTGGAACATAGGTGCTAGGTTTTTTCAAAATATTCACTGATTCGTCTTCTTTCCTGCCAAATATATTCTTGAGTAGAACTTTTCTACCAAAAGTCTTGATATCCAATACAAATTCATTAAGCCTGGATGGAGCTGCAGGTATAAAAGAAAGTCCTTTATTAAGCACAGAAAGCTGAGCCTCATCCAGGATGTATTTCGACAAATTAACCACTGAACACTGTGTTTCTTCTGTTTCTATAGATCTTAACAGGATGCTTTCCTTCTCTTTCTGCCACTGCTGATCGAGCGATTTATCCTGCCAAGGTATTTATGTCTCATAGGTACAGGTAGCTCCGGAAAAAATGGAATATGCAATGCTGAGTTTTTTGAGATAATTCTAACCTGATCAGCTCTTAGCTGCTTAAATTTAATAGTGTTTTTAGCAATGACAGGATCTGAAGAAAGCTGATGCCGAAAGCTCTTGTCCTGTATTTTATAGCTTCTTTGTTTATTCTGAATTCACAGAGTCTAAAGATTTTATAGTTTTATCATTAAATTGGATTCTACGACCTTCACCGTGGTGAAAGTTTATACTCTGTTCTCGTTTAGTTTTGTAATTGGTAAAACTGGTCTCTAGTGTTCAGTGGTGCGATTTTACTTTGTTTTCTGAGTTTATACACTTATGCAAGTGCTTGTACAGTGCTTCAGTGTAATCTTCAGTGCAGGTACCACTTCCAGCTTAGGGTAGGGCTTGGAATGCATTTATACCTTCATCCAGGAGGGTAAAGTTTGCCTTGGTGAAGTTGTTTAGTCTGATTTCACCCTTTGTGAGTTCTGGTGTTACTGCCAGCTTGAAGGTGCTGATTTTTAGCCAGTTTTAACTAATGAGGGTCCGACAGTTGTGGCAGTGCATCTGTTTGACATGCTAGTGAGGACCAGATCCAGAATGTTTCTTCTCCTTGTCGGGGTATGGACAATTTGTTCTAGGGCATTTGAATTAACAAAGTCAAGAATATTTTGCACTAGCGGTTTATGGCTAGCGTACTTTTCCCAGTTGATAGTGGGATAATTGAAATCCCCCCATAACCAGTGTGTTCAGTAAAATTTGGATTGTCTCCAGTTTGGTCAAGTAGGCTTCATGGGCATCATGACCCATGGAGGGGGATCTATAACTGGCTATGACTTGAATGGTGGTCTTAACCACCATAACCTGGACCTGGAGTAACTCCATGGAGTTGTCTGTTTCAACTAGATGGGAGGTGAACATATCTGTCATATAGACTGAAACACTGCATCCTTTGATTTTCACACATTCGCTTTGCAGTCTAAAGGTGTGGAAGGCATTGTAGCCTTGCAAGGCTGGGATACTCTCTGAGGCATTGAACCAGTTTCTGTGACTGTGCAGACATCTACATCTTCTAGTGATAGAAGTGCTCCCAAGGACTGCAGATTTTGGTTTAAGCACTCAGCATTTAACAGCATGACCCTTATTTAGTTCTGATTGGTTAATTTCACTTTGGTTACATTGTTTTTGAGACCTTGCCTAAAAAAGGCACCATGGGGGAGGCAAGAGCCTTTGCCAGCAGCCAAAAGCCTAAAGGTGCCAGGTGCAAGCCGTCTCTGGCAAAGCAGTGAGGTTTGTCGACCATGGCTTCCCAGACTGACAGGAACTGGATCCCATTTGAATGACACCAAAAAGTGAGCCAATTATTGAAATCAATCATTTTTTTTGTTTATACTGTGGCATCATTCTGGGTGAGGGTAGTATGTTGCTCAAGGCTAGGGATATACCTACCTGGGACACATACTCAGAGAGCTCAACCATGTCTCTCTTCATACAGTCCAGTGAGGTACATCTCAGGTCATTCACACCAACATGAACTATGACAATGTCATAATGGTACTTGTTGCTGAGAGACCTGAGTGCATGCATGATCTGATGAATCCTGGCACTGAACAGGCAGCTGACTGTGACTTTCTCCTTGTTCAACCTGGTGAGTGGGAAAAACACTGATACTACCCCACAATTGACAGTAGGTCCGAAGACATGACTGGTATTATACCAGGAATAGATGGATTGCTTTCATTGCTCTTAACCATGTTTCTGTAACTATACATATAAAAATGTGCTCAAGATGCAGGAAAGCCTCATGTTAGAGCATTTTTGTTAATACTCCTGGCATAAGACACATTAATACATTCCAAACTTTAATTTCCTAGGTTGGAATGTTCATCAGATGGGCACTGCCTAAAAAAGGCAATATGGGGGGAGCAAAGGCTTTAGCCAGAATGTGAAACCCTTGGCAAGACAGGTCAGACCATCCCTGACAAAGCAAGAAGACTTATCAGCCATCATATCCAAAGCTGATGCATACTGACCCCCCCCCCCCCAGAATGACACCAACTTAATAGCCAATTATTAAAGACATTTATCTTGTCTTTGAATCTCTGCATCATTTTGGTGATGGCAAAATTCCACTCAAGGACAGTGTCTTTCCTGCCTCAGACCAAGCTCAATCATGCCTTTTTTCATGCCCCTTTGGTAAGAGCATCTAAGGTCATTCACTCCCACATGGACCACTGTCAGGTAATAATCATACTTGTCATGACTGAGGAATCTAAGAGCCCTTGTTACATTCCAGATCCTGGCTCCAGAAAGACAACTTATTCTTATCCAGCCTGGTTGGTAAGGGTGGTGTCCATATGCCTTACAACAGAGTCACCTATTACTATAACATTGCCATGGTTTGATGCAGTGTCAGTGGGCCATAAGGGCTTGGTGGCTACACCCTCGTGACTCTTAGAGGTATGCATCTTAGGTGAGGGTGTGAAGGGTGAAGGTGGGTTTGTTGCTGTATGAACTAATGTCTGAGCATTCTTAGTCTTTAGCCTGGGAGGCTTAGTCAGTGTTCTTTTAACAACCTCAGAGTAAGTTGGTTTAGTGGAAGTCCTCTATGCTGTTTGTGTATATGTGTTGTGCTTACCGAATGTGTTCTGAGGTGAGAAGGCATCCACCAAGTTAAGGAAGTATTTACATCTCTCACATATTGAATCATTGTGAGGTAACAATAAGGAGTTTTTGTTAAGCATGAGTCATTTACTGCACTGCCTCAAAATACCTAGTGCTATCAGGCTGCCTACAGAAGAGGAAACAAGTGAATGAGATTCCATACTGGCCATTGCAGAAAAAGGAGTATAGGATACATAAATAACTTTACTTTTAGTATAAGACAGAAAAGGATAACTGATATGGCTAGAAAAAGGGTGATAAAGACATGCGTCTGGAGCGTTTCTCCTTGGACGTCTGCTGAAAATAAGCTTTGTCCTAGTGGGACTTTCCTGGTCAACAAATGTTAAATAAATAAACTGGGATATGGTTAAAGGTTAGAAGAATGAGATGTGACTACTTTAGCAGTTACAAGTGCAAAAAAGAAATGTAAAAGTGACAAGACTATGGCGGGTCAATGAGGAAATCAGGGTAACCATTTGAAATATCGGGACCTGCTACAGCAAATACTGAAATACTGATACTGAATGGCCAAAAGATCAGACTTACATATACTAAGTCCAAGATGCCATTTCTGAGAATATTCCCTTTTTCTCTGATGGCAATCTTGGAGTTGGTATATATAGATATATATATCTATATCTATATCTATATCTATATCTATATATATATATATATATATGTGTGTGTGTGTGTGTGTGTGTGTGTGTGTGTGTGTGTGTGTGTGTGTGTGTGTGTGTGTGTGTGTGTGTGTGTGTGTGTGTGTGTGTGTGTGTGTGTGTGTGTGTGTGTGTGTGTATATATATATATATATATAAAATGTATATATATATATATATATATATATATATATATATATATATATATATATATATATATATATATATATATATATGGTTCTACCTGACATAGTCGAAACCACACAACACCGACAACAACATCACCGACACCACATAATCGACAGTGCATTAACACGAAACCTCACATACCCGACAACGAAATAACCGACGGTACACAAACACGAAACCCCATACAAAACCCCATACACTGCACACACCACAATAACAACAATAAAAAACAAAACACATCCCCATTCCACAAACCACACACACAACACAAGCACACCAAAATCCTTACAAACCCACACTACTTACATACACAACTATCGACAACCCTAACCCTAAGGTCCGTCACTATCGCACACGTACCTAACCCGCTCCCTAACCCTAACTCACTTAACCTGCCCCTATCCCAAAGTCTATCCCTACCGCACACTTACCTAACCCGCTCCCTAACCCTAACTCACTTAACCCGCCCCTATCCCAAAGTCTATCCCTACCGCACTTACCTAACCCGCTCCCTAACCCTAACTCACTTAACCCGCCCCTATCCCAAAGTCTATCCCTACCGCACACTTACCTAACCCGCTCCCTAACCCTAACTCACTTAACCCCCCCCATCCTCACAGACCGTCAATATCCACACTTACCTGACTCGCACCCTAACGTCCGTCACTACCGCATACTCACACAGCCGTTTCCCATGTCGGCATCCTCGGCATCGGTTTTGTCATCCGTCGTGTCGATCTTCTGCATTGTCGATGTTCTGGCACTCGCGATTCGCGTCGGTCTTCTTCATTGTCGATCTTCTGGAGCTCCGGATTCCGTTGTCGGTGTTCTACGCTGTCGACTAAGTCAGGTAGAACCATATATATATATATATATATATATATATATATATATATATATATATATATGTTTGGGGGGGTTGGGTGTTTGCTCCCTACATGGGAGGATGCAGAGGGATGCTTGCCCCCTCCCCCTGCAAAAAGAAGTTTTAAGGAGGAAAGCTATTTTTAAATTCACTCTTCTCCTGTGTTTTCTGTCTTTTTTTGGCATTTGTGCTGACATTTAAATAGGGAGCCAGAAATCCACAACAGTGGCAAATATAACTAAAATAGCTTTACCCAATAGGCTAATGTGGTTTCCACCTAGCTAGTAAAAACAATGAGCAAAGGGATGTATAACACAATGGATTCAGATACAGAAAATAATGAGCAATGGGTAGTCCAACTCAATGGATCCGGATACAGAAAACAATGAGCAGTGGGTAGTCCAACTCAATGGATCCGGATACAGAAAACAATGAGCAGTGGGTAGTCCAACTCAATGGATCCAGATACAGAAAACAATGAGCAGTGGGTAGTCCAATTTAATGGAGCTGAATATAGAAAACATTGAGCAGTGGGTAGTCCAACTCAATGGATCCAGATACAGAAAACAATGAGCAGTGGGTAGTCCAACTCAATGGATCCAGATACAGAAAACAATGAGCAGTGGGTAGTCCAACTCAATGGATCCAGATACAGAAAACAATGAGCAGTGGGTAGCCCAATTCAATGGAGCTGAATATAGAAAGCATTGAGCAGTGGGTAGTCCAACTCAATGGATCCAGATACAGAAAACAATGAGTAGTGGGTAGTCCAACTCAATGGATCCGGATACAGAAAAAAATGAGCAGTGGGTTGTCCAACTCAGTGGATCCAGATACAGAAAATAATGAGCAGTGGGTAGTCCAACTCAATGGATCTGGATACAGTAACTATAATAGCTACAGACAATGTAAATGAGTAGTTTCAATCCAGTAACAGTATAGCAGTCAGTCAAGTAACAAAGTTATACGACAAAGGTAACCTTGTACTCTCTACTGTGGCACTGTAGAGCAGTAGCTTAAATACCGTAACACTGCAGTAATTAGTAACAAGCAGAAATGCAACAACATAAGTGATCAAAAAGCGCAGTCAGTAACTCAGATAGTACATTTGTTTTTATATGTTTTGGTTCAACTTGTTTTTATATACCTGGTATGACTGACAGACAGCACTGCAGTATTATCATAAAAAATGCCAGTCGTAACAGTACCAAAGAAATAAGCACAACAGTGCAATATTACTTATACTTAATACCACTACAGGCAGCAAATCAAAAGTGAACAACAATACAATACCAAAAAGGTTCAAAACTGCAATGCTGCTTAAACCCAATAACACAACTGTAGAACAAAGGTAATCATTTCATCAGGGAAAAAGCCAAAAATAATGCGGAGACAACTGGCCAAAATCAGGGACAGCTTTTAAATATTGCTGTAATTCACTTAAAATTTTAATAAAGTAACAAATTTAACATCAACATGCATTTTCTTTGAACAATAAGATGCACAAAACTTTAATTTATTTATTTTACATTTGTTTACCGGGAAAGTTCAGCTGGACATGAGTCCTTTTTCAGTGGAGGCCCGGGGAGAAAAGTATAATACAGTAACATAGTATATTAAAAAACAACATAATTGAAACTTATAGAGTACATCAAAATTGTTAAAACATTATTATAGTACATTAATAAACTGAAATAGCAGCAGCAGTATCTTGTACATCGTGTGAAAGTGTAGTTATGAACAATGTACAAAGCTATTAGTAGAGACAACAATTCAAGCTGAGAGTCCAGGTTGAAAAGTCGGGGTGCCCCAGATAATGATTTATAGGTTCATAGGTTCATAGGTTGGTACTAGGCTATCAGCCCTAGGGCCTATACAAGCCTAGCCATAACAATTCCCTGGCTATTTCTTCCCACATTATTTACTTTCCTGGACCCTTGTCTAGCAAGGCGACTGACATGATCCCTGGGGTGAATTTCCTTTCTCCCATCCAGTCATCAAGGTTCCTTTTTAAGAGGTCCAAAGAGGCACTCTGCTTGATATGTATGGGCAATCTATTCCAGAGTCTGGGGAGTCTCTGGGTCAGGAACCTATCCCTCCAGCATGTTTTGTTTATTGTGATGACAAGGTTTAGATCCCTGGAGCGTGTAGCTCTGACGGATTGGGATTTCTTTAAGTGTAGCATGTCCACCAGCTCTGGGTTTGACATGGCCTTGTATGTTAAGCAGAGATCGCCTCTGAGTAGACGATATGCGACAGAGTATAGCTGGAGTTTTTAAGGCGGTCAGCGTAGGGCATCTGCTTTAGGCCTGTGATTCTTTTAGTGAGGTATTTCTGAGGCCTTTCCAGTTGTTGCAGATGTCTTGAGAGGTACATACCAAATGGGGCATTGTATTCTATAATGGGTCTAATGAGGGATGAGTACAGTGGGACAATGTCCTCCTTTTTTCTGGATGAAAAGCCCTTCGTGATGAGGTGTGCCACATAGAAGGATTTCCTGACTGTTGTGGCGATGTGGTTATCGAAGGTGAGACCACTGTCCACCTGTGTCCCTAAGTCTCTTATCACACTTTCTGTGTTTAATGTACTGCCACCTATATGGTAATTCATGGATACATGTTTTTTCCCAAAGGGGATAACAATAAATTTCTTGGCTTGAGCTTGAGCCCATGGCTCTGGCACCAAGCATCTGTTTCTGTAAGGCCGTTTTGTAGAGTATCCACATCATTTGGGGATTCAATAATGGCTCCCAGTTTGCAGTCATCTGCAAACTTTGTTAGCCAGAGTCCCTTAGTGTTGACCTGTACTTCAGAGAAGTAGATGCCAAACAAGAGCGGCCCCAGGACTGAACCCTGAGGTACTCCACTTGTCACTTGTCTGGAGCTGGATTTGGAGTCAGCTACTTTTATAGTGTGGGTTCTATCAGTAAGCCATTTAGCAACCCATTGGGTGACATAGGGATTAATGCCCAACTTAGTAAGTTTATCTATGATTCCAGAGTGGGGGATGGTGTCAAAGGCCTTGGCAAGGTCTAGATAGGCTGTGTGGACCACCTTTCCCTTGTCCATGGCTCTGGAGACTGATTCAAAGAAGTTAATCAGGTTCAGGAGACAAGATCGGCCCTTCACAAACCCAAACTGGGTGGGGTCCAGTGTTTGAAGGTTGCCAATGTCTTTGTTTATAAGTTCCATGATAATACGCTCCATGGCCTTGCAGATAAGGCTTGTCAGACTGATGGGATGGTAGTTTCCGGGATCCAAGGTGGATCCCCCCCTTGTGGATTGGGATAACTGTAGCTCTGCCCCACTCAGTGGGCACGAAACCTGAGGTGAGGCTATGATTAAACATGACACTTAGGTGAGGTGCCAGTTCATATTGTAGTTCATGTAGTACACAGCCCGGGATGTCATCTGGTCCCATGGATGCTGTATTCTTGGCTTTAGAGAGTGCGTTTTGTACCTGTGTGGCCGTTATTACTGGAATTTGGCAATCTTCCGGTATTGAGATGGGCCATTTAGGGGTGAGAGGGGTGAAGTTGGCACTGAATCGATCTGCCAGGATATTGGCAATATCCTTTGGATCAGTATATTTAATGCCATTCTGTTTTAGCTCAGAGCAGATCTGAGCATTGCCATTTAGATTTTGACATAGTTATAGAATGCTTTGTGGTTGTCTTTGGAATCTTTGGCAATTTTATTTTCGTAACTAGCTTTGGAGGATTTTATGAGGCATCTCAGTTTCTTACTGAGGCTAGTAAGGAGTTTTTGCATCCTGGGATTTTCCTCTTTTCTGCAAAAGTTTCTTCCTTTTGTTGTAAAGTTTGTTTATGGCAGGGGACCACCAGATTGGCTTCCTTGTTTTGGATGAGAGCATTTTGGTTCTATTTGGGATGGCACGATTCATGCATGAGTGGATGTGCTCGTACAGTGCCTTAGTGTAGGATTCATCCGTCTGCATGGGTGTCATGAAGTTTGTCACTTCTGACTTGAGTAGCATGAAGTTGGCTTTGGAGAAGTTTTTATGGTGGTTTCTTTACTGGGGGTGGGGTGGGATGTGGATGTTAAGGGTGATTAGCTTATGGTCAGACCTGACTAACGAGGGGGTGACCATAGGTATGGAGCATTGATTTCCCATGTTGGTAATGACCAGGTCTAGGATATTGGAGCCCCTGGTAGGACTATGGATTAGTTGATCCAGGGCGTTGGAATTTATGAATTCCAAGAACCGTTGCGCAAAGGTGTTGGGACATGAGTAGTTTTCCCAGTTAATGGCAGGGTAGTTAAAATCACCCAGTATTAGGGTGTTTGGTTCTATCTTAATATTTTCCAGTATGTTTAGAAAGGTGTAGTGAGAATCTTGGGGTATGGTGGGGGATCTGTTTTACTGGGAGAAATGAAAGTTCAGGTTTTCTGAAGTGGTGAAGTATAGTGGAAGATGAAGGGTAAGAAGAGGGATTGAGGAGCAGGGGGAAGGGGCTTACCCTAGGGTTTGGTATTATTGATTGACATTAATTCTCAGTGACTCAACAGAAAATCAAAATGTTACAAAGGACAGGGCAAAAATATGAGGTAAAATCAGGGACAATTCAGAAGGATATCTTCTAGTGTGTAAGGAACAGTTAATGATCCTATGGTATCGATTGCTAGGAAATCAGTTACCAAAAAGTAGAAAAAAACATTTTCATCTCCATTTAAAGAAATTGTTAATATAGCTAAATAAATAATATTGTTTAAAAGTGAAAGGAACATATGTTAACTATAAATACTGTTATAAACTAATTATCACTATCAGATAAAAAAACACTGTGTGAAGAGACAATATGAAATATTTTAAGTTATACATGTTTAATAATTACAATTAGAAATTTAGTTTATCAGAGTCAGGAATTAGTTATTGTTTGGCACACTGTGTATATAGTGCACATTATGTGTTAATGTTTTGTAAGATTTTAGTATGGAAAGGTTGTAAAACACATAAATTCAACATTGTTATAGGTATTTGAATTGTGTATAGTCAAAATAAAGGGGGGTGGTATTTGGAAATAAACAGCACAAGGTTTTACATGAAAGAGGGTTAGCAGCAACACAAAATTCAGAGACACACTGGAGAAATAGCACAATTTGCACCATATATAAATGACTGCATAATGGCAAGCAAATGAGTGTCAGTGTACTAATGAGATCTATCACACATGCAAATGACAAAACCAAACATTATGAACTGATTCAGAAATACATGACGTTTGCAAGGTGAGCAGTTGTGATTATCTATTCTGTATGCCATGGTTTTCTGGTGTACTGGAGTTTTACTCACATTATAAAGCTAGGAACAGCATTGGCATTAGCACAGCAGCAATATTTTATCGTCCGTCTTCAGAGCCAGTGCCACCCTCCCATCTTCCCCATTAACCGGGCATTGGCACCCACTATCATGTGGATAAAATGCCATATGTGAGTTAGTAGACATGTACCAACTCACAAAGAAACAAGGAGAATGCCTAGCTCAGTGGACACAAAGGTTTGTGTAGCATTAACCATCCTTGCTAAAGAGACATTTCAGCATATGACAGGGGACACTTTACGAGTTTTGCAGGCATTGGCTTTGTGAATCCTACACATGTTCCTAGACATACTGGTGCCATGTGTGCAGCAGCATATTTGGTTTCCATGGACAGCAGGGGTTGAACAAGCACTATACAGGCATTCTATGGCACAGCTCATTTCCCTGAGTTCCCAGATGCCACTGACTGCTTCTATATTGCCATCAAGGCCCCAAATGCTCATCACTGTATGTGGAATATCAGCTGGAAGGTCTTCCATGTCATCACATGCCAGGTTATGTGCAATATACAGGGTATTATATGCAATGTGTCTGTCTGCCATTTGGGCAGTTCCCAAGATTCCCACATCTGGCACATTTAATTTACACCAGCATTTCATGAGGGGGTGACTTTCTACTGGGTCAGCTATTTGGTAGGTGCACACATTGTCAGACATGGAGTCCTTTATATGCTGTTCCTAGGCCACTCATAATAGTATCCACAGATGTGTGTTGTAGATCACGCAGAGTATGCCTTGATAACTACCATCAATACCCCAACTCTGGCGGAGATGGCTTAAAACACTGCACTGTTAAAGACACAAAAATCGTTGCAAGTACATTTAGACTTATAAAGGCTGACTTCCTCTGCTTGGCTACATATGGTAGTGTAGAGCAGCATGTGTAGTACAGTATGTACCCAAGACCTGCAGTAAGATACTCAAGGTCTGCACCATGCTAAACTGTATGGTGGCATAAAAACAGTTACAATGTATGAATATCATAGTACTGCCTGTGGCAGCACAGGAGAAGGAGATGGATCAGGAGTTACCAGAGGGACTACCTGCAGTGGTACCCTATGCAAAGCAGAGGTAGCAGCAATACATAGTGGCAATGACAGTCTATGACGTGGACAGCACAAAGTAAAACTGATACATGGATTACCACACCCATTACAGTGCACTGACTGGCCACATTGCACCTTATGGCCAGATTGTGCTTCAGACATTTAGTTGCCCACACTGGTCAGAGAGAATAGGCAGGGTTCAGCCATCATCATTAGCACATGTGAAGTTGGCGCACAGTGATAGGGGGCAGCAACAAGACCACAGGTGTAAGGATTAAGAGAGATGAATACAGTATCCATGCATTCAGCTAGGAAGTTAAGGGGAGTCAGGCAACACACCCTGAGGTGTTGAGGTGCAGCTTTCATTAATGTAGCCATGAGGGGATTTGCAAATGTCGACTATGAATGCTGGCTGATTGTGCTTTGGAAGAAAGTACAACCAATGCAGGTACAGTCAAATATCTTATACACCGTGTCACTCTACATATGGTAGTGAAATGGATATCCAAATTAAGGGGAAAACAGTGGAACAGGAAGCAATTGGTCAGGTGCCATATCAAGATATTTTGGAGCTTTCCACAGAAAACCAGTATAAACATTCATTTGAAGCTAGACAGCAAGGGAAGGAATGGGAAACTGTGAAAACTCTGATGCAGTCAATGTTGAGGAGTGATAGGCCAGTGAGTTCCCATATGACAGAGCAATGTATGGCACAGGAGAAAATTGAAGAAAAGGTGCCACAGGAAGATGCTACAGAACTTTCTATAGAATGCAATGAGGAAATGGAAAACAAGGGATGTGCTCTCAGTTTGGAAGAAAATGATTTAAGAGAAGAGTTGCTTGATTTAATAGACATAGATATATTAAGATCAATGAAAGAAATACACTGCAGAAGGTCAATAAAACTCCAAAAGGCAGAAATCTGACAAAACAAATGAACACAGTAATTAGGACTGTCCATAGAGATCCATGTGATATAACAGAAGTGAACAGGATATGTTACTGTGCAGCTAAAGTAATAGCTGATAAAGTTCTACCACAAGATCATAGGGTAGTGAGGGAAACGAAGGGGAGGAATTGAATGCCATCATAGAAGTATCGAATAGAGAAAACTATAAAGCAATTAAGACAAGAAGTGTCACTGTTAGAAGAGTATAGAAGGGGGACAGATTAACAAAAATACTTAGAAAGATAGATGTGATAAAAACAATGCCCAGTATTAGAACAGACCAAAATCTATCATGCATTATCGCTAACAAACTAAAAATGTCAGCACAGTAGGAAAAACTTAGAAGATACACAGATAAATATAAAGGAAAAGTGCAAAATAAGCAATTTATTAATGACCCAAAAAGTTTTACAGAGAATTGTGGGAAACAAGGTAAAAGGAATTGAAAGACCACCAAAGGAAAAAGAAGAAATAGATACATTTTGGAGACGTATTTATGAAAATCCTGTGGAATATAACAAAGAAGCTAAATGGATAGAAGAAGTAAAAGAAAGAATAAGAAGTTTAAAGGTACAGGATATGAAATGGGATGAAATAACAGCCAGAGAGATTGAATCAAAAGTTTAGAAAAGCCTCTAATTGGAAAATCCCAGGCCCAGACGCAGAACCTAACTTCTGGTTAAAAGTATTAAGATCTTTGCATGAAGATTTAGCCATGAGTAACAACTATTTATATGCGCACCCTGAACAGACACCAACCTGGCTAACAACAGGAAAAACAATGCTCCTACTTAAGAGTGACCCTGCAAGCTGCCCTAAAAATTGTAGACCAATAACTTGCCTTCCGATGATGTATAAACTATACATGGGAATTGATGCTGACAGAGTCTATAGTCATTTAGAAGAAAACCCAATTATGGCAATAGAAGAAAAAGGGAAATAAAAGAAAGTCATATGGAACAAAGGATCATTTGTTGTTAAATAACGTCATAGTGGAGAACTGTAAAAAGGGGAAGAATTTAAGTATGGCATGGACTGACTACAAAAAAGCATTTGATAGCATACCACATTTATGGATAAAAAAGTAATTAAAAATTTATAAAATACACCCTATACTGACTGACTACATTACAATAACCATGAAACAGTGGCAGACTACTTTGCAATTAAGCCATGATAAAGGAGAAATTATTATTCCAGGGATAAAAATTCAAAGGGGGATACTCCAGGGTGACTCTGTTACTGCTGCTATTCTACCTTGTCCTTAACCCACTAAGCTGTCTACTTAGCAGCTTAGGTTATGACTATAATTTGGCTCCTAGAAAACAACAAAGTATAAGGACTTCTCATCTTCATTTTGTTGATAATTTAAAACTGTATAGTTCATCAGATGAGGAACTGAAAGCACAACTACAAGATGTCAAAACTTTTTCAGATGGTATAAGAATGTCACTTGGTCTTGACAAATGTACAAAAGCAACCTTTAAAGCAGGAAAACTGCAGCACCAAGAAAACATCAGTTTGGGACAACAGTGTGATATAAAAGTACTTGAACAAGAGGGAGTATATAAATATTTGGGAACTGATGAAGGATCAACAATAAAACATGAACAAATGTGAATAAAACTTAATAAGTAGTACTTCAGAAGACTTAAATTAATCCTGAAAACAGAACTGACATCTAGGAACAAAATTCAACAATAAACCAATTTGCTCTTCCTGTCCTAACTTACAGTTTTGGAGTGACTGACTGGCTCCAAAAGGTGTTGGACAGATTAGATAGGAAAACAAGAAGGATGCTTCATGCTCACTAAATGATTTATAAAAATCAGTGCACACCAAAATTATATATTCCCCATTCTGAAGGAGGGATGGGCCTCCTTGAAATTGTTTACATGTACAGATCTGTAATCGTTGGACTCCACACATATCTGCTGACCTCACAAGACCCAAATGTAGTGAAAGTTTTGAAACACGAGGAGAACAAATCTAAAATGACTTCTCTGCTTAATCTAGCAGAAGCATATTGGCATCAAGCAGGAATGGAAATCAAACTACAAGTGGATAAAAAACCAGCAACTGAATGTGCCAAAAAAATGAAAGAATATAAGGTGAAGGACCAGATGAGAAGGCAAGAAATGTGGAAAATGCATAAATATAGTTGCAAGTATCGAAAACTTTTGGAAGAACCTCATGTTGTTCAGGAACGAACACATGAATGGTTAAGAAGAGGCGACTTCAAACCAAGCGATGAAAGGTTAATATTGGCGGCACAAGATAGTGGGCTACTTACACAATGGTTTACAAAGTCCACTGAACATGTGGGAGAAACAGACAAATGTAGGTTTTGTAAAACAGAACTGGAAACAGTTGCACACCTCATTGCTGGTTGCAACATACTAATGGCAGAAGGACTGTACACTTAAAGGCATAATAATGTGGTGAGACTGTTGCACTGGGGATTGTGCAAACATTATGGTACTGAAGTGGCTGAAAAACACTGGAAACATCAGCCACAAAGCATCATAGAAAATGATGAAGTATACATCACATGGGATCATCCATTAGCAACAGTTCAAAAGATAGATGCTAAAAACCGGTTACAGTGGTCCAAGAAAAGGAGACAAAAGTAGCATTGATCATTGAAATTGCTACACCCAGTGACTACAGTGTCCTGCGTACAGAGACACACAAAGTCATAAAAATATCAGGATTTGCAATCATAAACGAGAGCAGTGCAGAAAAAAGATACCCAGATAGTTCCAATAGTAGTAGGAGCAATGGGTCTTATAAAAAAAGTCTACAGTCATATTTAGATATGCTACCAAGACATGTAACTCCATATGACTTGCACAAGGAGTCATTATTGGGCACATTGCGGGTACTGCGAAGAGCACTTTTGGCTGACATCAAAGAGTGAAACAATACTAATTTCATGAACTTTAATTGTACTTTGACTTAGGAATGGGGTCCATTCCCATGATGGTATTAGAAACTCAAAAGATTTGGAGAAATGAAAAAAAAACAAGATGTCCTACAGTTCCTGCAGTGGTTAAGAGTTCCTCACATGGGGCTCTCAGCATATTCTGACATGGTGTGCATATTGGCTATCTGCACCTGGATCACTGGCCCACACATCTGTTGACTGATGGTCAAGCATGGCACTCATATCAGGGAATGTCATGGAGTTATGGTGATGACAGGGACCTACTCATCACTTCCCTACAGTAGGTATCCATGTCTCAGAGGCACTGCAGCTCACTAATGCTATTTGATGTGGTTACTCCTGTGTAGCTTATGTGGAAGTTGCGTAGACAGGATATCCAGTCTAAACAGATGGGATGGCAGAAGTTCATCCTGTCACTCCAACAAAAGCAGAGAATGGGAATAAATGCAATCTTGAGGGATTTGTTTTTCTATGAGGGAGAGGTGGAGAGGCCAATTTATATTCTGAAAAGTCTTTTAAGGTAAATAGCTGGTTCACGTGTTTCCTCCTCAAGAGGTTCTTCTTCATAAAAAGTGGCCTTGACACCTTTCCAGTATTGTCTCTTATAAAAACAAATCCTTGAAGGTTCCACTAAACTCACTTTCTTTACCCTTAACATAAACCAACTTCCAGTATCAACTGCTTCTTTATGTTGATATCATTGGACTCTGCAAGTCTGATGACACTCCTACCCAGTTAAAAAGGCACTGTAAAAAGATCCTTATATCTTTCCCCGGCATACTAAAAGGGAACTCCTAATCAATGGAAAGAAAATAAAATCCATGTTATATGGAACAAGCTGAGAAACTAAACAAGCTCATATACTATTATTAACCCTCTCAACAAACAAACAAAAACAGTCCCCTACTTTAAAAAGCACAAACAATTCCACATTGAACAAAGTAAAACTCGATACGTTAGAAAACTCCTTTTCTGAGCCCAACAATGTTTCTACTGCACATCATCTACAGCATGTAGAGCCATAGGAAAAGGTGTTTTCCTAATGCAATTACACATAATAGTCCTCATACTACATCTGCCACTGAAAGAAATCTCTTTACCACCCAAACCACATCCACACAAATATGTAGATTTATCACCTTAACCGCAAACTATGAACATCACTACCATGCCCTCGCAATAGCTAAGTGGCACTCTACCAAAGAATGCACAAAGAAAATACAGTGCTCTTGTTTAAATCCTTCCATGTTCAAAACTTAATATTCCAACTCCTGGCACTCCCCAGGCAGTAAATCAATCCCCACAGCTCTGTTTATGAGTTAAGGTTCCAAGTCAACAATGTCACTGATCTTCAGAGATCCTCCAGTAAGGGTTCTCTTGTCATGTGTTCTCATGCATTAGCCCTAAAACATGGGACTCCCTTCCCACAACCCAGACAGGACAGACTAAAAAAATCAATTCCATGCTCAGCTTCGAACAACTCTGCACAAAAATGCAAATGCCACTGTTTCAGTTAGCCTTCTATCTTTAGTCACCCTTCTCCAACTACTTCACCTTCTCTCCAACCCCCCTACTCCCTTTAGTGGTACCTACTGTCAACTCAGTCTCAAACTCTCATCAGTGAGTCCTATTGGCCTGAGTTTTAATTGGCCTGTGAATGCTCTAATTACCCTGTTTAAATGTAATTGAATATAGTCACTATCTGTACAAGCAAGTACATGCATATGCACCTTTACTATCATAGGTTCATAGGTTCATAGGTAGATACTAGTCTATCAGCCCTAGGGCATTTATAAGCCTAGCCAGAGTGTGTTTGGCTTTCGCCTCCCTTTTAGATTAGTTAACTGTGCCTCTGTATAGTAGGTCACAGAGGTTGTTCCTAATTTGTGGTCTGCTGTCCTATAATTTTGTGTACTCA